>NW_015513427.1:0-4141 GCF_001515645.1 Sinocyclocheilus grahami | reverse complement strand
TGCAACCCATACCAGGTTTTCGCTGCGGAGCCGAGCAATAACATCATTCTGCTCGACCCGGCCGCTCAGCAGTGGTACAGCAGCCATGGCGATGGGACGTAATGTCTCCGTTCCCTCCTTCAGGAAACGAGGGTTACATAAGTAACTGAGACGTTCCCTTTCAGTCGGTCACTACGAGTCACGTCGTGACCGATGAATTGGGATCCCTACCAAAGCGCCATGGATACTGCCCCTTCCAGTGTACTGTGTAAGTCTCCTGTGCCCCTTTTTGGTGTAGGCTGGGGCTCGCAACAAGAAGACCAGTCACTGTTGACGTAGCACTACCCACACAGTGAGATTGGATAACACTATGCATTTAGGTGCATATGGAAGATTGGAGGTGATTATAACCCTCTTGGAAATGGCAGTAACTGTCTGTCGGGGAAACACGGGCTCTGAGGCTATAGCGTGGACTTTACACATATGGGATTCACTTAGGTCTCTACATATGGAACCCAGCCCTCTACCGGTTCTTAAGGATTCATCGAGTAAAGGCCTGGCGCCGGACGTTCCGCCACGTCTGGCTGCCGAGGGGATGGAGGAGCTTGACAGGGTCTACAGTACGGACACTCTGGAGCAGTTTTAGCAAGCAGACACTAAACCGGTGCCTCTCAGTGCCTCTACCCATTTGAGGTGAGAACACAGGAGGATACCGGCTCCACACGAAGGCTATAGAATCTAGCGAACATGTTGGGGGTCGCCCAGCCCGCAGCTCTACAAATATCTGTCAGCGAGGTGCCACGAGCCAGCGCCCAGGAGGATGCAACACTTCTAGTAGAGTGATCTCGCAACCTGAGCGAGCAGGGCACACCCTGTGCCTGATAAGCCAGGGTGATGGCATCCACGATCCAGTGGGCCATCCTCTGCTTAGAGACGGCCTTCCCCTTCTGCCAGCCTCCGTAACAGACAAAGAGCTGGTCTGAGGTCCTGAAGCTTTGTGTCCGGTCTACGTAGCACCTTAATACTCGGACGGGACAGAGCAAAGCTAGGGCTGGGTCTGTCTCCTCCGGGGGCAGCGCTTGCAGGCTCACCACCTGATCCCTGAAGGGAGTAGTGGGAACCTTGGGCACATAGTCGGGCCTCAGGATTACCTGGGAGTCAGCCGGCCCAAACTAGGCACAAATCGTCGGCCAAAAATGCGTGCAGGTCCCCTACCCTCTTGATGGAGGCCATTGCAAGCAGGAGCAGAGTTTACTTTAGGAGAAAGAAGAGGTGTCCCAGACCGCGTCGCTGAAGAGGCCGGTCTGGGACACAGGGGCATTGAGGAACCGTACCTTGTCTGCATCCCTCATGTCGACCAGACACAGCCAGAGATGGCGCTCCTGGACCTCTCAGAGCTCTTTCAGAACTTCCGGATCGTGACCACCCTCGTGCAGGTCCTTCACTGCCTTGGCCTGATGAACCTGCAGTAACGCCATAGCTGAATCTGGATCCGATTCAGGCATTGCCACCGTCCCGGAGGGAACATGACTCATCGCAATGGGAACATGACTCATCCATGAATACCACCTCAGTGTGTTTAATGCCCAGACATGTGAGGCAGCAATCGTGAGCATCACCCGGCGCCAGATAACGACCGCATCCAGAAACGCACGGGTGAAACAGCATCTTTAAAAAGAAGATCCATCGTTTTTACAAAGACGCACCTGTGTAAGCTCTTTTAGGGAAATGCTCTTTTAGGTGCTGAGACGCACAGGGGAGATGGCCGCTTGCAGCACAACAGGGGGTAGTGCAGCCTGAAGTGCGCAACCCACTCGACACAGGAACGACCACCGCTGAAGCGCCGTCTGCCAACACAAAAGGCTCCCTAGAGCGCGTTAGACTCGTCGTCACAATCGAAGATATGGTAGGAGCAGAACAATGTTATTGCTCGGCTCTGAAGCGAAAAGTATGCGTTGCACCGGCTGCCTTTTTATGCTCACGCTGTGATCAGTGGCAGTTGGATGCAGTTATCGCATGCCAATGTGCATTGGCTCATTTAGTTTACACTCGAAGTAGATTGGTCTCTCGAAGCGAGATCCAAATTCATAGGTCACGACATGACTCGTAGTGACCAACTGAAAGGGAACCAACTCTTTAACAGTGTAAATAACTCAGAATGCAGGAAATAGCATTTGACCCCCTTTTAATGTTAATCCAAGAAAAAAAAGAGATGAATTATGAATAATCTTTTTTGCTTTAACAAGGATTAATCTATATTCAATTTATACACTGACGACTATGCAGTATTATTTTACATTTGATTATGCGATTTCTGTACCTGAACAACCTACAAACCTTAAAGCAGCGTTTAATTTGTCTGTTTGTTCTATTTATTTGTGTTAATGCTTGTAATTTGTTTATTAGTACTTATTTTATTGACTCTTCACTTGTCTTTAATAATGATTTAACTTTATATGTTAGGCTTGTAGTTTTGGTGTGGTATCAAAATTGGAATCAAGAATTGTAAAATTTAATAGGCATCTAAAATTTTTGGGTCATACAAGCTTTTTTTATCTTATCAAGCTTTTGTTTTTCAAGGGTAGGCAGTGCCAGTGAAAATGTTGGCGGGGCAAGTGAAAATTTGAACTGACTGTCCTAACTGGGCAGGTAGAAAAAATCCTTGGAAACTAGGAAAGGTGGCACGGAAAGCCCTTATATGGAAACGGTTTTGGTCATTAGCTTTAGGCTAATTTAGAATACTCCAAATTCATTAACATTACAACAACGTTAAGAGCAAATTAATGTTACGTACAGTACTTGTTGTGATTTTTTTATCTCTGCATATAAACCATGCAATTATTGGTGTGCGATTATTAGAATGATTAGAATTCGGTGACTTAAACATGGTGATAATGCGCAAGCTACCTTTTCCTGCTCATTAAACTCATCCGTTACTGGCTCAGATGCCTGCAGGAGCAGAACAACACCAGATGCTCCATGAACATTCAGCTCCTCCAGGTCGCTCAGGTGGAGAGAGGAATCCTGTTGCTCACTGAGCCTCTAAGCAGATGGAATAGAAGGTAGAATTTCACCTCCTTCATTACATCTCTCCTCTTTTTCCCCCTCTCTTTATAACTCTCTCATTATTTCTTCCAGTTCCTCTTCAGTCTACTGTTCCTTTTCACACTATAGAATGAGTAGTTCTGCCTCTTTTCTGTCCTTTGGGATTCTGCTGTGTTTGCAAGCTGAAGGCTCAGGAGCAGAAGATGACTGAATTCGAAATGATCACAGTCTTACCTGTGAATGGGAGAAAATAATGAACCAATGCCCTCCTTTTTCACACTGAACTAGCACATTGTCCTTCTGCAGACACTTCAGTCTCACAGGCTCTCCTTTTTTGCATGCTGAAAAGTGATCTGGCTTCCAGAATAACAAATATTCGGATGTTATGTGTTATTTGATTAGTGTCACTTTTAAAAACTCTTCAATCTCTCTGTGAATGAACAAACTTAAAGGAAAAGCTGAAGATATTTCTAAAATAATTTAATATGTAATTGTTATAGTTTTATTTAAAGCTAAACTTTGATAAAAGTAACAAAATATTAATTGATGAGTGAAAAATCCACCTTTCAAAACGCGTCTTTACACTTACCAAAAATGTATATTTTAGACCTTGTGTATATAGCAGGGAATTGCACACACAGCCTACAAATGGCTGTGCGAGTGGCTGAATTGTTTTGTACTAGTGAACGTGTTGTCCGTACCCACCATTGAGGTCCCCGAGGTCCGGACCTCAGTATTTTTCCAATAACAGAAGTTGTAAAATAATTACCATATATTAATTATGCTTTGGTGCTGCAAGGATAAAAAGCCAAGATAACAGATCTTCTCATCTGAGATGCCTCAGCTGTAGGGGTGTGCGATATATATCGTCTGCGATAATATCATAATTGTTGTTTTAATGATGTGAGATTTGACATTCAAAACACCCCTACAGCTACTACAGAGCGCACGCATACATTACGTGAAGTCTAGACACTTACATTTACAGTGTGTTCTTTCACTGCATGATTCAGTCTATTAAAATGCATTTAGAATGATCACAAATTCAAGACATGGGGGCAGATTACATGATTACAAATGTGATATTGATTTTTTACAACAGCTCAATAAACAAGTT
>NW_015513426.1:5952-7235 GCF_001515645.1 Sinocyclocheilus grahami | reverse complement strand
AACCCAGCAATTGGGTTGTTTTGACTCAGCGGTTGGGTTACTACCTAGAAGGATGGGTTAAACGTATATCATAATTATGTACAGTATTCTGTTCAAATGTTTGGGGTACATTTAAAAAAAATACTTTTATTTAGCAAGGGTGCATTAAATTGATTCAAAGTTTATTACAGAAGATTTCTATATTTCAAATAAATGCTAAATGCTTTCTATTCATCAAATAATAGTGACAAAAAGGTATCATGATTTCCACAAAAATATTAAGCAGTACAACTGCTTAATATTTGAGCACCAAATCAGCATATAAGAATGCTTTCTGAAGGATAATGTGACACTGAAAACTGAAGAAATTATGCTGAAAATTCAACTTTGCATCACAGGAATAAATAATTTTTTTTTTTTAACATTTTAATTTTAAACTCTTATAGTATTTCACAAAATTACATTTTTGACAGTATTTTCTATCAAATAAATGCATGGTGAGCATAAGAGAGATCTTTAAAAAATATATATATATAATAATGTGGCTTATAAATTTACTAAAAAATTTAATTTTTTTAAATTAAAAGATGTAGTCCATTTATAGATTTTGATTATCCAGGCTCTATACAGTTGATCTATAAAATACATATGGAAAAAGGTCAACATTACAAGTCATTAATGCCACATCGAACTGTGTGTAGTATTTAAGGTCAAAGTGTCTACAATCAGACTCAGAAAACCAATACCAGTCAAGTAATGATGCCTGCTACATTGTTGCAAATTGAGTTTCAACGCTGAGCCAAAGCAGAGAATACATACTTATTTGTCAACAAGACCTTTATGAAGCACATAATGGATTGCCACTACTCACCCATTGTTTGAGAAATACATTAAGTAATTCTTGAAACAAGTTCCACTCAACAGTCAACAGCACTTTCTATTCAACAAATCAGACTAAATCTAGATGATTAGTCACTGCAGTCACTGGAAATGAATAATTACACTTCTTCCCCCTCACTCTGCAGGTTTGAGGGCAGAGGGACTGGTTGAAGGCACCACAGAAGTGATCAGTCACTCACAGGGGCTGGTGGCACGGCTGGAGGGCCTTCTGGTGCTGGGGAATAACAGTGACATTTCCTTACGTGTGGAAACAGTGGATGCGTATGAGGTCAAGGTTATCCAAGCCCACACGCTGGTGCTTTCACTGCAGAGCCGAGTGTTTGAGGAGATGCTGAGAAACCGCAATAGTAGCACGCTAGTGCTGCGAGAAACAGCGGAATGCACTGCAGTGTTTGAGAAATTCA
>NW_015513426.1:4579-5854 GCF_001515645.1 Sinocyclocheilus grahami | reverse complement strand
CAAGCTTAAAAACAGATACAAATAGAATACTTAAAATTAAAATGTCTTTTTTTGTGTGTGTTTGAATAAATAAAATAAAACAAAATAAAAGCACTGAACACATATTTATATTATTTAGGTAAATAATAAACCTAAACTAGGATTGTAAAGCATCAAAAACATTTTCCTTACAAAAGCATGTGAGGTGGAAGATTTTGTTGCTCTTTAACTTTCTAAGCACTGCAAAATATACATTTTTAGGGGGGAAAAATACATGCAGTGCTGTATCATCCCAACATATTGGCCTAAAACATGTTAGAACATGACCAGTTATGAGAACATTCCCATCCCACACATGTCCAAGACTCTCTCTAATGGCCAGCGCTGGAACTGCAACCTTCCTGCTGTCAGCAGCTCAGGCCCAAAAGCAGATAAGACCAATGAAACACAACAGCAATATTTAAAAAATGAACTCTCTGCTCTTATGTAAATCAGCTTTATACCGAGAAGGGCCCAATAGGGTGATGTTACAATGGTGATGTGTGGCTAGTGTGAGAAGACGTTTTGGCTGCAAGAACACATGCCACCTACTCATTTATTTGGAATGAGCTGAAGTTTTTTGTTTGGGGTTTTATTTCCTATAGTGATCCAAAGGATAAGATGACAATCAGATATATCAGAATTTAAAAAAAGGAAAACAAGGCAAATAAGGCAGTGACAGCATTAAACTACAGCTGTAAACACCACAACAAAATGCATTATTATAAAAATGTATATTTCCATAAGTGTTAAATGCATATTATTTTATTAGGTGACAATCTAATTTGGCTCACAGAGTCATTGGATGTCAGGGTAGCAGAAAATGTTGGCACTCATTCAATTCATGATCTGAAATATGAATTGAATTAGACACACCCAACAGGAAGCTGAGTTGGAATTCAAATCATAATGACAGGAAGACGAACTGCAATGCATCCAACACAAGTTTAGAAATAAGCATAAGTAGTTACACCATTATTTTTGAATAATCATGCATATTTATTTCCTGGTATGTAGAACATGCCATATTTACACAACATCCTATTTTTTTTTTGTTCTCAACCAGTTAGAAATATTTCTCAAAACTACTTCCAAAATAGTTAATACAGCCAAAACATTCACCACAATGTTGTCAGCTAACTTAAATTAATAAAATTAATTTAAGAAATATAAAATTATCGAATATTCTGCTGTGAATATCTTCCTTTGTTTTCCATGAAGGAAAGGAAATAATAATAATAATAATAATAATAATAA
>NW_015513426.1:0-450 GCF_001515645.1 Sinocyclocheilus grahami | reverse complement strand
CATAGACGTCAAAAAACAGGTCAAAAACGCAAATCAAATTGATGTGAAAAACTTGATGTCAATTTGACGTCCACACATGTGCTATTCTAGCCCAAAATTAAAATGGAAAAAAAAAAAAAATTGATTTCATAGGACCATACATTGCATCTTGATCAGTTGAAAAGGAAATCAGGATAACAGGGAAACCTGTTTTTGTTCATCAGACATGAAATGTCAAAGATTTTTTACTGTGAAAAATTAGGCCTAATGTAAATTTTACAATAATTAACTGGTAATTGTAGTTGTAATACTGTAAATGGTGGTTTTACAATTATATTGTAATAACAGCAAATGTATTGTAATTAATTATACAGTATTATGATAGCACTATAAATAAAAAAAATAATTCAAATATTTAAAAAAAAAATTAAAAAGTATTTTTGGTAAATTTAATAATCACTCCACTGTTTA
>NW_015513425.1:0-7235 GCF_001515645.1 Sinocyclocheilus grahami | reverse complement strand
CCCATTCATCTGTCCAGAGAGAGAGAGAGAGGGAGGGGAAAAAAAAGTCAACATCAGCTAGAATGTTAAAACACTATAGCAGGGGTGCACAATCCTAAAAACACCTGAACCAGCTAATCAAGGTCTTAAGAATTAGTTTGTTTACAACAAAATACTTGTTACTTTTTTTTTTAAAAAGTAGCCCTCATCATTCTTTTTACATTTATTGACTGGCTCCTCTACTGTCCCCATGTTGAGAGAAATCCGAATGGGAGAAAGGTGCGATTCTTCATCAGTATATAAAAACATTTGCTTATGTCCATCAGATGTCTGTCTGTCTAAATCCATTCAACCACTATCAGCTCAAATGAGTTTTCGACTCCCTCTGGAAGTGGTCGAAAGTGGACACGCTGAAAACATTACAGACCATGTTTGCACCTGTATTTAGCGTTGTCCACTAGTGATCGGATCAAGAAAAACGCATCTGAATATCAGGTGTAAACAGGGCCTAAAAGAGTGTGAGAGCAACGGCCAGCTGAATGCAGAATGCAAAAGTAGCAAATTATTAGTAATGCATTACTTTTAAAAATAACATTACTGTAATACTAGTAATGTACCATTATACGGTTACAAGTAAAAATCCTAGAATACTCACTCAAGCATGCAATCAAGATGCATTTACAGTTACAAAGGCAAAACACTATGCATTTTACAAAAGCATCATGCAAAAACTTGCTGTTATTTAGAGGGATAGTTCAACTTCAGTTGCTGGTCCCCATTGACTTCCATAGTAAGTCAATGGGGACCAGCAACTGAAGGTGAACTATCCCTTTAATGCATGGGGACCATGAACGTCGCTCTGGCGTTTGAGAGACATTGACAATACTTGACCTTCTTTCCTTTTAACCCAGGCGACATAGTGGCCAGATGAACTGGATCGCCCCTGATGCGTCAGAACCGCTTGCAGGTCGTAGTAACCACTGTTGCTGGAGCCCAAGTCTATAGAGAAGACAAAGTTATGAGTTTATAAATCCACCCGCAGAGTAAACTTTCCGAACCATGTTTGAAATGGAAAAGAGCTTTGCAGCGTGCATTTACCTTCAGAAAAACAGAAAGGTTCGTATTTTGTTTCCTTTGGAGCCCCAACCTTCAGATTCTCCTGTTGAATGAGAAATAAAATGATTTGACGGGCAGTTTCTCTAAATGCATGAAGCGTTCAGTGTGACATCACAGGGCACTTGCTTTCGGCTGCTGCTGCATCTCCAGTTTCTTGTCTTCAACCACCTTGAACTTTGACCTCACAGAAACCATCTTCTCCTGCAGTTCAGCAGTGCACAGCTCATAGACGTCCAGCATAAGAGGAAATTTGACATCCTAAACGCAGCAAAATTAAAATGCACACAAAATAACAAATCAATACAACAAATCAAGACTTCATAGGCTGACTCACTCCAGAGCAAATGACCTACCTTAAGGACTTTGGCATTCACAGACTCTTTTTCTTTGTAAAAGAACCGGACCATCTGAACCGTGAGGTATGCCGGGAGACGGCTGATTTTGGACTTAAATGCAGTAACATAACAAGTGACTGTTCATTTCATTGTTGAACGAAAGAGAAAACACTTGAACAAAAGAGCATTTCTCCAAAGATGCCACAAAAGTCAGAAGATAAAGCATACCGATTTGATATAGAGGGCGTTTCTTTTCAAGGATGGGGAGAACTTTGTAATGTCCTCCTGTAGCCTCTAGATACAATGAGGAAAAGATAAAGATGAACAGGGACTGTGAGCTCTGGTGGTACTTCCAGCTGTTTGTATGGGACGTCCCACTCACCAATCTGAGTCCAGTGGCGAGATATTTGACTTCTGTATTGATGAAGCAGCTAAGCTGCAGCTGGCTCTCTGTGCCTTTAGTTGGATCCTCATCCTCTGACTCGGTGCACTTCATACTGGACACATACAGGTCAAGGACCTTCAAATATTACACCCGTTCATATGGAACTGGAGAAAACTCAGGTTCAACTGCATGAAGTATTGCAAACCTCTCAATATACATGTAGTATGGCAGTGTCCAATCCAAACAATGCAGTGAATTCAAAAGAGAAAAGTAAACAAATAGTCAGATGCATTGTAGAACTTAGGTCATATCCTCGGACAACTTTAATTTAATGCACCGCATCTCACTTACTGGAAGCGCAAAATATCACTTTAGGATCACTTTAACAGGTGAACGTTTAAGCAAACGGTGCGATGCAGCTTATAAAGTAAAAACAGCCACAGCACACAGAAGTAATATCTGAGAGAGCACACACTGGTATAGATTTGCCCAACAAAGGATACGTAGTTTCAAATTCAACACCAAAATACTGATCGATGAAATTCTTCGTTTTTGTGGAGGCAGCGGCTCCACTATCACTGTCAATCTGTTAATCAATCAAAAACATACAATTATTAATATTATTAATTATATTAATAATTACAATTATTTGAAAAAAAAAAAAAAATACAATTTCTAGTTTCCAAAAAATATATATATGATAAAGACATAAAATTTTGTTTCTATGGAAGTCTATTTCCACCATGGAATAAAACATATAAAAGGTAATTGCGACTTTTTAATCTCACAATTCTGACTTTTTTTTCTCAGAATTGCGAGTTATAAAGTCACAATTACGAGTTTTTATCTCGCAATTGTGACGTTAATTGTGACTTTATATCTCGCAATTCTGACTTTATAACTCGTAATTCTGACTTTTTCTCGCAATTCTGACTTTTTATTGGGAGTTATAAAGTCAGAATTGAGAGATATAAAGTCACAATTAACGTCACAATTGTGACTTTATAACTCGCAATTCTAACTTTATAACTCGCAATTCTAACTTTATAACTCGCAATTCTAACTTTATAACTCGCAATTCTAACTTTATAACTCGCAATTCTAACTTTATAACTCGCAATTCTAACTTTATAACTCGCAATTCTAACTTTATAACTCGCAATTCTAACTTTATAACTCGCAATTCTAACTTTATAACTCGCAATTCTAACTTTATAACTCGCAATTCTAACTTTATAACTCGCAATTCTAACTTTATAACTCGCAATTCTAACTTTATAACTCGCAATTCTAACTTTATAACTCGCAATTCTAACTTTATAACTCGCAATTCTAACTTTATAACTCGCAATTAATTTAAAAAGTCAGAATTGAAAGAAAAAGTCAGAATTACGAGTTTTTTTCTCGCAATTGTGAGTTATATCACGCAATACTGTGGAAAAAAAGCCAGAATTGTGAGATGAAGTCGCAATAACCTTTTTTTATTTTTTATTCAGTGGCGGAAACAGGCTTCCATACGCTTCTCTGTAAGGAAATAGTTATGAAATAGAATATATAATATGATTAGCTTGCCTCCAGTGGGGTTTCTGGTTCTTGTGGTTCTAATTTCTGCTGAAGGACCCGCATAATCTGAACCCAGCACTCACTGGCATCCTGGGTGAAAAAAAAGAAAGAAAAAAAAACATTTTATAACTTTCCATTTTAACAGAAAATATTCAGATTAAATGTGTTCCAGTTAAAATATGTGACCTGCTGGAGGTACTGGCCCTGGTCTCCTTTTTCGGCGAACTGTGGGAAGGCCAAGTGCAGGAACTGCAGCAGGATGATGGGCGGAATGCTTGACGAGGTCTTATCCATGGACTCATACAAATCACGCATAGCTAAGTGAAGAATTCACTTGATCAAACATGTGCTACACGTTCAGATTCAATATGACTATCCAGCTTAATTCTTTCATGCTTTAAGTTCAGCTCGGACATACAGATCCTCAAGCATTGACAGAAAGTCAAGAATTTTGTAACCTCAAAACTAAAAGACGCAGTGAAAGTTTGTCACCTGCTGTGATGTACTGGGAAGGAGCATTGGCTCCAGAAGACCGCAAAGCACCAGAGTACCTACAGATGGAGGAAAATGATCACAAAAAGACATTGATGCATTATGCAAAATAAAATCTTTGAACTTAATATGAAGGACATGGCCTAAATTGTACCTCCTGAGAGCGACTTTGAGCTCAGGCACAGAGCGTAGACACTGCACCGTTGCGTTCATGTAGCATGTGTTGCCCAGATTTGTCAATCCGCATGGCAACTCCATCTGAACGTGACAGAGATTACAGAAACGAGTTGTTTCTGTGATTCCTGCTAAAATACTGAAGTAGCTGATTATTTTGAGCCAAATCCTGTTGGCTGAAAACTTACCGCAGATGCAAGCTGCTCCTCCGTCATGTCCTCCACAAACATGGGCCGCACTACAGGCTCTTCAGGCAGAGCGTCAGCGGAGCCCATCATCAGAAGAGTCATTCCCTACATCGATCAAAACATCTGCTTAGCTGAAGACAACTCACATTTAGAGTCAACATGAAACAGCATTTGCAACCCACTGATATGTGATAGTGTGATGCATCACTCAAGCAGGAAGATGGGTTGAACTTGATTTGAACCGTCAGAAATTTATTGGGTGTTCTAATACAGAATGGAGCCAGTTAGCAGTGGATTGTTGAAACATATTTTTAAGGAGGTTTATTTTGACCAGGACTTGGAGACTGATGGTCAAGTTCACAGTTGAGCATGCAAGCCTTTCAAAGTGTACTACACTGGCGGTGAATACAGATGGACAAGTTCGTCACATGCACACTACCTAGTGAACGCTGAGCGCTCAATTCAATGAGCGTGATGCAATTTGCTAGAGTGTTTCAATGCATGTTGTTGTTTTAACTAGAATTAATAAAAGAGTTTAAAAGTTTGTATTGCAGCTTTGCAGAGTCTATTTGTTGACTTTGTTATTGCTTGAGTTTAATAAATTCACTTTGTGGATTTTTGATTGCATATTAAATTGTACTTGGTTTTGTATCTTGTTTAAATGCATATTCTGTGCCTAATTCTCATGAGTGGTATAATTCTGTGCAAAGTTCTTTTTTTTTTTATACTAAACCTGAATTGTGGTAATAGGAATTTAGCCCCCACTTTATATTAGGTGTCCTTAGATATAATGAATTGTTTGGTACTATGTGTTCATGTTGAATTACAAAATACGTTTGCTGCTTTTGCGGTGGGTATGGTTAAAGTTCAGGACAGGTTTTGTGGTATGGTTAGGTTTAGATTAGGTTTAAGCCGGGTGGGCTAAGGTGTAGGGTTTGGATCAACAGTGTAATTATGAATGTAAAAAAAATTTATATTACAGATACAACTACAGGAAGGTATTTTTAAATATAAGTACAATGTAAACACCATGAATATAAGTGCACTGTATCAAATGCTTAATTCAAATCTAAGAACATAGCCTAGTAGTTAAAAACACTTCATATAAAGTGGGTCCGGAATTTATTTATATCATTTATGAACAGCTGTAACATTTATCGAGAAGGAAAGCTGTTGTTTTCGGTAGTCCTCCAGCACAGACGGAGGCACACGATTGGCTGCTTCTCTAGTCAGAAGCACAGGTGACTGCTATTAGTGTCAACAAAACGTATAATAAGACCAAGAACAAGTATTAATGAACTAAATAGGAATCAACACTGATTTTAAGGTGTACTATTGGATAACCCCGTTTGGATCATATCCTTAAAGGGTTAGTTCACCCAAAAATGAAAATTCTGTTATTAATTACTTACCCTCATGTCGTTCTAAACCCGTAAGACCTCATCTTTCTGAACACAAATTAAGATATTTCTGATGAAATATGAGAGCTTTCTGACCCTCCCATAGACAGCAAGGTAACTACCACGATCAAGGTCCAGAAACGTAGCAAGGAGATCAGTAAAATAATCCATGTGACATCAGGGGTTCAACTGTAATTTTACGAAGCTACGAGAATAAATTTTGTACGCAAAGATTACAAAATTAACGACTTTATTCAACAATTCGTCTCCTCCGCGTCACCCTGGTGCCATTTTGGAGAATATCAGCTGGACGTAAACAGCGTATGCTGTTCTGTGTCAGCTGCGTCACGCGGCACCAGGGTGACGTGGAGGAGACGAATTGTTGAATAAAGTCGTTAATTTTGTAATCTTTGCGTACAAAATTTATTCTCGTAGCTTCGTAAAATTACAGTTGAACCCCTGATGTCACATGGATTATTTTACTGATCTCCTTGCTACGTTTCTGGACCTTGATCGTGGTAGTTTCCTTGCTGTCTATGGGAGGGTCAGAAAGCTCTCGTATTTCATCAAAAATATTTTCACTTGTGTTCCGAAGATGAACTAAGTTCTTACAGGTTTAGAACGATATGAGGGTGAGTAATTAATGACCGAATTTAAATTTTGGGGTGAACTAACCCTTTAAATGTTTAACTAATAACTGCTGAATTCTGATTCCAGAACAAAAATTCATTTTCAGAATCTTAGAAAATAGATCTAGCCACATACTTACATTTTTCAACTTGATGTTGCCCCACTCGTCATCCTGGCGAACAAAAGTAAAATAAGTCAAACAGAGGACAGCAAAATACTAATGTTCTCATTTACAGCTCACAGCCGGTACCTTCAGCGTTCCACCTTTCACCATGACTTTCTGTCTCTCTGGCTGAACCCCCGTTAGAGCGAAGAGCTGGGCTTTGAACACCATGGGAGGCTCCTCTGTATTCAGCTCCACCGCATCAAACTTCTCCTTTCCCCATTTCACATTCACTAAGATTGCAAAAACAAATGAGAAATCAAGACACTTCAGAGACACAGCAAAATCACTCAGTATCTGCTGATAATAAAAAGAAAGAAACTTTTTCCACCAACAGCGATTTTCGCAATTATCATCAGTTATTAATTATTAACTTGTTTTGGAATTAAACCAACTAGTTAACGCTGCTAAAATAGTGTTTCTAACACAAGGTCTTAAGGAGTGACAATAAATTTGCTGTAATCAAACTCTCTATAGTTTTCCCCCTCTTTTGGAAAGTTGTGTAAATGTTGTTATCATAGATTTTTTTCATTTTGCTATTGGAGCAAACTGGAGCGTAAAAAGCACGTCTCGAATTCATCACGATATTAGGTTACCCATCTCTGACGACTTTTGCTTCTGAAAACCCTGAAATGTGAAAAGGGTCCATAAAGGAAACATCCAAAATGTGTGGTACAGGTGAGACTCCAGGAACAGCTTTAAAACAGCCAGCTCACCCAAAAGTGAAAATTCAATAATCTTCCACTCAAAAATAAGATTTTTTTGTTGTTGTTCTGTTTGGGTGGGAAACAAATATTAATAGCATAACGA
>NW_015513424.1:6734-7236 GCF_001515645.1 Sinocyclocheilus grahami | reverse complement strand
AAATCTTATTTTACTAGTAAATAAATAAACGCTACGCTAAAGACACAAAATTAGCCTTAGGCTATACTGTTAGCAAGTTTGATTTCACGATTAAAGAGTTGTATAACTCTTGGTCTCTTAATATTTTCATGTAGATGCTATTTTATAGTATAGTATAGTATTTTCCATATTTTAAGTTAAGCATTATGGCTTAGCCTATATCATTTGCTAAAATATCAGCTCCAAATATAATGCAGTTAATTACTTTTGTAAATTCACTTCAAGAACATGTAAAGTGTGACCCTTCTCCTTTCTAATTTGTTTTACCTTATTGTCCTAATCAACACAGACCGATGTTGATTATAGGTCTGCCTTTAAATGAACACCTCCTTATGTCCACAACTCTATGTACTATGTTACTTATTCAAACAGCGCTTTTGTCTTGAAGTCTTTTACGGCAGCAGTAAGTCAACAGTCTTGTGTTTGAGGGCGCAACAGGAGACTGAAGTGATGGAGGAGGAGG
>NW_015513424.1:3772-6179 GCF_001515645.1 Sinocyclocheilus grahami | reverse complement strand
ATGCACCATCGACTTCCAGCACGACCCCATCAAGCCCTGCAAGTCTGTGTGCGAGCGGGCCAAGTGCGGCTGCGAGCCGGTCATGAAAAAGTACAACCATACGTGGCCAGAGACTCTGGCCTGCGAGGAGCTGCCCGTCTACGACCGAGGAGTCTGCATCTCACCTGAGGCGATAGTCAAGGCGGAGGGGCCAGGTTATTCATGCATTTATTATTGATTTTTGTTATTTATTTATTATTAATAATATATAGGGGACAATTCAAGTAAATTGGGACTCTTTTGACAGTCATATCAGTGTTAAAAAGTGACCCAATTTGTGCAGATTTACCCTATATAAATGTGCTTATATAATATAGATACAGATTGTATTGTAGTCTTTGCATATAGTATGTAATATGTTTATATGTTATCATCATTATTATTATATGGCATGAATTCAGGTAGATTGGAACACTTGATAATCTCAGTATCGAAAAGTAGACCATTTTTATTATATTTATACACTGTAGTGATGAATTATGGCATTATATTAATTATATTATATTATAATGCAAGGTGTATTATTGGGGCACTTTTGACAGTCATATCAGTGTCAAAAAGTGACCCAATTTGTGCAAATTTACCCTATATAAATGTACTTATATAATATAGATACAGATTTTATTGTTGTTTATGCATATCATGTGTAATATGTTTATATGTAATGTGTGTGATAATTTTTTATCATCATCATCATCATTATTATTATATGGCATGAATTCAGCTAGATTGGAACACTTTTGATAATCTCAGTATCAAACATTGGGCCATTTTATATTATATTTATACACAGTAGTGATGTTAGTAGTGAGTTATGTTATATTATATTATAATAAAAGGTGTCTTATTGGGGCACTTTTGACAGTCATCTCAGTATCCAAAGTGGCTACTTTTACATGAATTCACCCTCATATTCATATACGTTAGTTATAACTTATAGTATGTATATAGTATATTTATTCTAATACCTGCAATCATTAACATCAATGAAATTCTGTTAAAATAATCCTTGAACTTGTCTTCCCTAAAGATAATCCTTACTATCAAGACCCTTCAAAATGTAACCCTGGTGAGATAATGTTTTATTACTATGGGAATTATTAAATATTGCAAATTGTAAAGAGGACATTTCTGAAATGCATATATGAAATTTGAACGTTAATCTCAGTTCTGGTTCTTGTGCAGAAGGAAATCCAGACTTCCCAATGGATTCACATAATGCCAACTGCAAAGGAGCTAATGGTATGCTGTTTAAGTATCAATAGTTGTATTATGTTTGCATTATGTGTGCATAATAAGTAATGTGCAAATATGTTTAAAATGACATAGCAAAGTGCTTTACAGTCTATTTTGCAGTTTAGATACTACAAAAATATAAAAATATTTCTTTAAACATAACATTACAGATTTACTAGAGTTCTGCCTAAAAATTCTAAACATAAATACCTTAACTTTTTCAGATCGGTGCGAATGCAAGTCTGTGAGACTTGGTCAAAAGACATATTCAAAGAACAATTACAATTATGGTAAGGTCTTATTTTACAGTTTACCTTGTGTGAAGTTCTCAACTGCTCTTTTTGTTTGCTTTGTATTTCTTTACACATTCTCATAAAACTCAAAAGTACTTTTTGTAGAGCT
The DNA here is from genome assembly GCF_001515645.1 of Sinocyclocheilus grahami. Classification (NCBI taxonomy): domain Eukaryota; kingdom Metazoa; phylum Chordata; class Actinopteri; order Cypriniformes; family Cyprinidae; genus Sinocyclocheilus; species Sinocyclocheilus grahami. Next base: position 4,502 of record NW_015513424.1, on the reverse strand, counting down.
TAAAACAGGGCACGCTTTCATTGTTTCTCTTTGCAGTCATCCGGGCAAGAGTGAAAGAGATCAAGACTAGAAATCATGACCTGAGCGCCATCGTGGAGGTCAAAGACGTCCTGAAGTCTTCTCTGGTCAACATCCCTCGAGACACCGTCACTCTTTATTATAACTCGGGGTGTCTGTGTCCTCCGCTAGCAGCCAATGAGGAATATATCATCATGGGTTATGAAAATGAGGAAAGGTCCAGGTAAGGCCTGATTTATGTAATGAGGATATTTGTGGGTTATATTCCTGTTCTCATAAATCATCTCTCCCCCAGACTGCTGCTCATTGATGAATCCATTGCACAGAAGTGGAAAGACAAAATTGGCCGGAAAGTGAAGGTATGAAAATAGCAATCATTAGATTACAGTGGCCCGAGAAAGCATTTAGATACTTTAGTCTTAAAATATCTAAATGTCACTCAAAATATCTAAATGTCATTGCATTGGAAGTAAAATATCAAATCAAGCAGCAGCTGCAAATAAATGATGCTTGATGAAACTTCTATGAGGCAGTTTTGCTCAGTGATTTTTAATCAGCCGGTCTTCATGTGATTTTTGGTGGACGTATGAAGTCCGTTCTCCTGAAGTTCACACAGGTGTCACAGCAGAGTAACTACAGGTGGAGAAGAATGTTCCTAACATTTAACTACCAAAAAGTATCCAAATACTTGGTTTTCTTTAAAAAAAAAAAA
>NW_015513424.1:1776-3238 GCF_001515645.1 Sinocyclocheilus grahami | reverse complement strand
GATAGATAGATAGATAGATAGATAGATAGATGTTTCTTTTTTATTTCGTTTATTTAGAGTTTTTATAGGCATAATATTTAGCAAGAATATATGTTTTTCTTCTGCACACTTTGGCCTAGAATAAAATGTCATTCATTTCTGTGCTGTATGGCTTTGACCTGCTGACATTAAATCTAAGTCTGTAGAGCCTTTGAATGAGCATATGGAAAGAGGCCCCTGATGCAGAGGGCAATGGGAAGTGACTAATGTTTTTCTGTGTGTGTGCCAGCGCTGGGACCAGCTTTTGCGTGAGCAGAGCCGAGCAAACTCAGGCAGGAGCAACAAGAGACGGAGCCGCAACTAACTGTCCTTAGAAAAACCACACGGACAAGCCAAAGAGGAGAGGGGGTTCAAAAACTGAAAAATTGCACTATTGTACTTTTGTTTGTTTGTTTTTCATTTTTGGCTGAGACTGTTTTTTTTTTGTTGTTGCTTTATGTTTTATTGTTGTTATATTCTCATAAGCAAAATGTTGCCTTTGCACAAACAAAATGTTGGTTTGACATTGCTGTGTATACTTGTTGGGAAAGCGTGGCGAGTGTCGGGCAGCATTTGCCCATCAAAGAGAGAAGGAATGAACGGGAGGGAGGAGTATTTTTCTAGCGGCGTTGAGGTGGAGAGCCACGGAGATGCCAGTGTGCTTTGACATGACGCAGCGCTCCATTGAGCTCTCTGCGTACAAAAGCAACAAACGCTCTCATCACAAACTGCAGCTGCGCTGAATTTCCCCCTCAGGAGGTTTAAACGTTCTTCTGAAGAACAATGAACAGTGCGGGGGGAGAGAGAGAATCCTTTGGCAGAAGCACAGAGACGTCGAGATGATCCAAGACTAGGAGTGTAACATTATCGCGGACGACGAAAACAAGCTGTTGGGCTTTCTGAATGATGTTCATTTAAAAAAGAAAAAAAGCTTTTTACATGATAATTTCTGTAGTTCTGTTCTCTCGTAGATATGCTTGATCTTAAGTGTCATTCCTAGGAAGAAGTTGCATTTGCAAGTGTCATGCAATTAAAATGGCTATTATTGTACAAACTGTACATAATGATTCAGAATCCACCGTGAATCCATAATCAGTCTATAACTCGGTTTACATCTAGCTGAAGACATGACCATTAATATATGTATTGTTAATGACATCAATAGACATTTTGTCTTCCAAGACAAACAAGAATATTTCTTCACTGTACTTTCGGTTCAAGTAAAGATGTTTAATCTTAACTCGGTGTGACGTATTTATTTTTATTTACACCTACTTAAAAGCAGGATACATTTACTTGAGAAGCAAAATGATTTAAGATATTAAAATGTACTCACCTTCAGGCCATTCGAAATGTGGATGAGTTTGTTTCTTAATCAGACCAGATTTGGAGAAATGTAGCCTCTCATCACTTGCTCACCAAAGGATCCTCTGCAGTGAATGGG
>NW_015513424.1:0-873 GCF_001515645.1 Sinocyclocheilus grahami | reverse complement strand
AAAAAAAAAAACTTGCACTCATTTACTCATTATTCATTTACTGCTTGTTTTCTTAAAAAAACACACTAGCTTTTCTAATCTTTTTGTATTCTATCTATTTGTCTTTCTTTTTATTTATTATACAATTAACAAAAGCAAAAAGGCCTCTAACACTAGCTTGTTCTATTATTTTTCTATTCTACCTGTTTGTTTTATTTTTTATTATATAATTGAAAAAACCTTTCTATGTGTATTACGTTAAGCTAAGTGAGACTTGTTATAGCACTTGTATAGCATTGCTCTTTTGCTAGTTTTGATTGCTTCTATTGTCCTCATTTGTAAGTCGCTTTGGATAAAAGCGTCTGCTAAATGACTAAATGTAAATGTAATTGTAAATTAAGTTGATTTTCTTGAAATTGGCAGGGTTTTTTTGTGTTTTAGGCATAAATTCACATAATTTTGATACATTTTTCAAAAAAGTCTTGATATGTTGTCATTTTGCTTCTCAAGAAAATGTATTTTAAGATTTAAGAATATTAAAATATTTTTGAGAAAAAAAAATCATAAAATGTTTTCACACTGCTCTGAAGTCAAAACTGACTATATTTACTTCAAGGTTAAAGTATGTAATTCCTGCATCACCAAATTTAAGAATTACAAATAAAGAATGACTGTTTTCAAGCAGGTTACCTGACCTGAAAACTCCCCTCATCTCTTCCTTTGGCTGTTGGTCACTGGATAGAGAGCAAACCTGGAGCCAGTCCAAACTAGCATGCTATTGCACTGTTTTGGGAAGCATTCCTGCTGTCAGGAAAAGAGAGAGAGAATCTGTTGGTGCTTCTCAATGCTGTGGCTCAGTGCTGGGCCCGGCATTACAGTAATCTACAGTAATAG
>NW_015513423.1:6393-7238 GCF_001515645.1 Sinocyclocheilus grahami | reverse complement strand
TCAAGTCAAGTCACCCTTGTTTATATAGTGCCTTATACAATACAGATTGTGTCAAAGCAGCTTTACAGTCAGCCTAATGTAAGCTTAACTGTGTTTGGCTGCTCACTAAACTTACCTTAAATCTGTCAGGAAGGGAGCGCAGAAGCTTGACTTTGATGGACAGGCCAATGAGTGTGGCCATACTGCAGTGTGGGATGGTCGGTGTGAACTCCACAGACACCATGCTCTCCTGATCATTCACCTGCTCGGGGAGAAAACACGATAGATAGACAGATAGACAGATAAACACAGACAGATAGTCGCAGATCAGACTCACATTGACGCGCATTTGTTCCACGACATTCAGCTCTTCGAGGGACAGTGGGTGCTCAGGGTCATTGATCGATCTGATCAGATGTATTCATTTAGTTAAGGTCCGACTCCAAATATTCAACATGCATTAAATGAGGTTTCTGAACTAACGCAGTTTGTAAGTGTATCTAACTGTCATTATCGCAGATAATTAACAGCAACAAGGCTGACATGTCAAAGTAGCAGTGTAGCTAAAGCCAAGTTTCGTGCTTTGAAAAGATATCGAAGATCTCTCTGTCATCGATGGGATCCGCTACATCCTCATCTTCATCAGCGGCAGTGAGGAGTCTTTCCCCCGATCGCTGAAATATCAGAGGATTGGCGTTTTCTAGGCGCGTTCCCCCTGACATTATTACCTCTTCAACGACACAATTATTATACAACTAACACAATACGATCAATACACTATTGTTAGATAAGGTTGCCAACTCTGAGAAGTCGGAAACAAGCTAGCCGGAAGTCAAGTTAAATAACGGAAACAGTATCCACTTTTT
>NW_015513423.1:4023-5295 GCF_001515645.1 Sinocyclocheilus grahami | reverse complement strand
TGTGCCACAGACCCTGTCTTCTTTCCAGGAGGACATTTTAGAAGTAACCCTGCCTATATTATGAAGTGTCTAGTATAAAGATAATGATGTATTATGATCTATCCATATACCAGTAAAGCCATGTATTTGATTTATCTGTAGAAATTAAATATTTACACCACAGCAACTACAACAGTTCTACTGGCCATAGAAAAATACTGTTTGCTCATGGTTAAGTGATTGAACTTCTTAAAAAAAATTAACAAAACTGATTTCACATGTTTTTTTGTTTTTTTTTTGGCAAAAACAAGATTTACAAAAAGCAGTTCAAATTATTTCTGTTGCACACATTTTCCATTTTGACCAATAAAAAAATGTATTTGAAAAGTCCACAACTTTCTAAAAGTAAAGTCATTTTGCACATATTCATAAATATATGACAGAATAACATTTATTTCTGTATCCACGTACTGTCAAACAGAAAAAATAAAATAAAATAAAAAAAAAATATATATATAGGTTCCACATGAATTCTCTATTACCACCGTTTCTTTTCCTGACACATTTTTAAACTCTACCTGGAAGCATCTCTCACTTTTTAAGCACTAAACAGTCCTCCTGGTCTGGTGTTGTTTGTGGAGCACAGCACTAGATACATAAAAAATAGCCACAAATAATAGCACTGTTATTATCACTCAACTCTGGCTTGTCTGTAAGTGTTCAATCCTGACTGTCGAAGGACTACACAACAACAGCGGCAGGATTCTTGGGATCACATGGCTCTGGAGGACAGACACTGGTTGACCACCTCCAGCAGCTGAGAGTTCTCCAGAGCTGCTGCCACTCTCTCTTTGTCTGCAAGCTGCTTATTGACTGGAGGAGAAATGTTTTTATTTTAAAATGGAAACAGGGTGCTAAGTAATAGAAAAATACACTTGAATTTCTAAGGCCTCTAATGTTGTGTTATCTGATTGACAGTATATACTTTCATTAGTAAGTGAAAGGCCTTTTAGTATAATTCTACAACCATACACCTTCAAGGTAATGAAACGTGCCTTTTTGCTGTGAAAGCTACTGATTTTTATGAAGTAAACATAAGTCATTTTTATATTGTTAGTGTAATTTTAAGATGAACATTTACTGGAATGAAGCAACTTAGATTTGCTTGATTATCCATAAATCATTTGTTAGAAAAAATCATGTTAAAAATTACAGTGGTGTGAAAAAGTGTTGGCCCCCTTACCGTTTTATTTTTTTTTATTTTTTGCATATTTGTCACACTTAAAAGATTCA
>NW_015513423.1:1902-2328 GCF_001515645.1 Sinocyclocheilus grahami | reverse complement strand
GATTTTGTCTAAAGGTGCAATAAACTGTTAAAGGGTTAAAGGGATAGTTCAGCCCAAAATTCTGTCATCATTTAATCAACTTATTTACAGTTAACGGCCCCAACTGTCTTCCACGTTTTCCCCCCATACTGTGGAAGTCAATAGAGACCATCAACTGTTGTTTACCCAAATTCTTCAAAACATCTTCTTTTGTGTTCAGCGGAGGAAAGCAACTCATACAGGTTTGGAACAAGTGGAGGGTGAGTAAATGATTACAGAATTTTCATTTTTGGGTGAAGTTGATCCCTTTAAACTTCTGCATTGCATATCGGGCATTTACCTGCATCCTCTGAGGCATGTGTGCCAGGAGTGATGTGAACGTCAATCTAACAACAAAAAGAAAATAACAAATGACTTGGATGGGAATCCCATACTCAAGTCAAGTCA
>NW_015513423.1:0-663 GCF_001515645.1 Sinocyclocheilus grahami | reverse complement strand
TAAACAGTGAGGTCAGGTCCATTAGCGAGCCAATCAATGCTTATTAGTTAAAAAGAGCATTTTAACCCAAATGTTAGGCATCTTTAAGCCATCACCAGGAAAACAACAGCAACTGCTTCCTTTACCAATCAGCATCGGACCAGCATAGATCTTCAGTAAAGCCAAACAGCACACACGGCCTAGCAATCCTACAAACCAGTACAATTACAGTGATAAGAGTTTAGAATAAATCTTCTTCATTGTGAGACAGCCAGCATTTCCTTGCACAATAATAAATACTTTTACATTTAGCCCAAACAATACGAATAACGTATAATTTTTGCATTTGAAGATTTGTACTTCAGTATATGTATTTTAAAGAATCATCCCTAGCAATCTATCAAAAAGCCAAGACTCTTATTATGTTTGCTTACACACTCTTTATTGAATGTAGGCCTACTGTGCTCATTTGAATTATGTCCAATTATACAGTATAAGTGTTATGGCATTCTGAGATTAAAATAACTGCATTAGCTGCCATAGAGAACTCATATGTTTGTATTTCACATTTGTCAGTTTGCTGTTTCATAGCATTCATAACATTTTCTTCATTCTTAGAAGCTCTGGCATTTTGAGAATGCAGTGTGTGCATTATTAAACTATAAATCACGTTAAACTAGCACA
>NW_015513422.1:6671-7239 GCF_001515645.1 Sinocyclocheilus grahami | reverse complement strand
AACTAACTAACATGAAAGAAGTTGTCACAATTAGTTTGGTATTTCACCCTGGTGGAGAGAACTGCCATAACTTGTGACAGATCTGGCATTTGTGGGTATGTTAGTCTGTGTTTGTGTGCGAGCAGGAGGGAGAAAAGTTTTTTCTGGACAGACAGATAATACACAATATCAGTCACAGCCGCACCGTCAGCGCTGCAGGAGCTTGACGACTCCAAACTTCTTCTCATTTCACTCTCTGCACCACCCAGTGGGCAGTCACTTAAAATAGAAGACAATAACATGCATGGAGGCCCCTCTGAGGTGGCAGTAAAAGCGTGTGATTGAGCCCAACGCCTGCAGATAAAACTGGCTAATATGGGTTCTGGTTTGCAGAACATACAGCTGTGTATTCAATAAACTATCGAACCGCATATCTAATGTACAGTTATCCGAACATCCTCTGGAATTTTGTAGGATGCAATGGCGATATAATTTAGCTGCAGCGCATCATCCAGAACATAAATCTTAATCTAAACTGAGATGCTATAAGCGATCTGCCACTTTAAGATGCCTGAAGTGACACGGATGA
>NW_015513422.1:2895-5223 GCF_001515645.1 Sinocyclocheilus grahami | reverse complement strand
ATTTTCTGTTTTATGATGATACATCTTTTATCTGAATTTCTGAGTAAAATATATATTCAATTATAAATTCTAAAAATTAAACCATTTAAATTATAGATTGAAATTATAAATTCTAAACAGATTCTTGTGTCCTTTCTACAGAAGAAAAACAAGAATAACATGAAAAACACTGCTGACCCATGCTAATGTCTGTGATAAAAGCGCTAGTGTCACTGCTGCGAGTCCCTCAGATCTGTACAAAGGTTTGAGCTAGGGCTGCATTGAGTGGCTGTTGTAATTCTTAGAGAGACAGGACTGCAATCTCCAGTGTCCCAGACACAAATCCTGCTTATCTGCTGAGGGGAATCCTCCCCTCCAGTCCTTCTCTGCGGTCTAATCCCACGAGTTCCACCAGCTAAGCACAACCATCCAAGGGGACCAAAAGCATACAATTATATCACACAGTTGCCAAAACTGACCAATGAAAATATATGTTTGGGAAATTATCTGTGGATTTGAGTCTTCAGTCAGGAAGTAGATGACGATCTATGCATAACAGGCCCATATAAGTGTCGACTTCACAGCTTCCAGCTTGTTCCACGAGAGCTTCTTAAAAGAATATGTAATTTATGGTGTCAGACGCTACCGGTATCAGAATTCATAATGCAAACATGCCATATCTTTGGTACAAACGATCTGAAGCTACATTGAAAAATCACAGCTTGGTCTGTCTAAACTCTTTCTCCATCCCATAGGACTAACGGAGGGTGCCAGGAGATGAGAATCTGGATTTTGTTCATCACTTGCAGATGGTGGGCCATAATGAGTTTCTGGCCAAACAGGACATGGTAGATTTAAACAACTCAGAAAAGCGTTCCCTAAGCAGGACAGCCTGCCAGATTGCAAAGATGTTGAGTGGGAGCTCTTAGCCATTACATGTTGTCACACCAGGAATTTGCATTTTGTCTCAAAAACATAATCTAATTGTGTAAATATCAGATATTGCTGACAACAACATCCATCTTATACTCATGTTTTTTTTTATAGTAGCTGATTTAATTTGACCTCACATGTTTTCATACAGCTTTCTCACCCTGAATTTGCAAAATTGCACTGTTAGTTGTATTTATGTAAATGTGAGGTAATCATTTGACAGAACATGCCATGATGACGTCCACTGAAAGCTCGATAATTTTATTTGCTATGACAACGTGAAACTGCATTGTTCTCTCTGAATCATACCATAATCAAATTCATTCAAATGGACATCAATCAACAACTTGAAACACACACCGCTTATTGATTCTACACAACGTCTGCTCTGCATGAAGGATTACCTTCAAATTAACAAGATCTCAAAACATCATCATACCCCAGTCCGTTTGAATTTATCGCACCTCACTAAATCCAAATCAGGTTTCTCAATTTGTTCTCAAGGACTGATGGATTATTAAAAATGAACAGGCATAAATTATAAAAATGTTTCATGGGTTTTCATGGGATAGGCTTTGATGACAAATGTTCTAGTGTGTGATGATTATGAGGAACTGGCAAAATATCATAATTCACACCACCGCCTCAAATCTCACCCCTAATGATTTAAGTGATGATATGTCATCTTAAAGCACTGAGGTGGCTGACGCACATGACAGCCCTTGTTCATTAGGTCTGATAAAATGTCCCACAACAGGGTAAAATTAAGCTCATTTCAAGCATAATAGAGGCCCATCATCGCCTCACTGTATCCGCGTTTTGTTTTCCACCATCTCGTCCTGAAATACAATATGGAGGTGGCATTACGGCGAGAGTCTTTTCTTGCAAGTATTATTTTCATATGATTTCATGTTGATGTCAAAAGAAATATGAGGTTTATTAGTTTCCTAGTGCTTTGTGTGCTTCATTATTTTGCCGTGACAGTTTAGTCTGGAGGAGGGAGGGGGGTGTTTTTCATTAAATGGTTGTATCGTCTCAGATGCTAATGGCAAACGTGGGGAGAACAGGAAATTAAAACCTACATCAATATGTGAGAGGCCTTCCACAATAAAACATTTTCAGCCATACTCTCAATTCATTATGTGCTACAGTGCAAAACATAGACTACCGTATGTTTTTCCTATTCTGTTTTTATCGATAAGTGACTAAATCCACTGTCTGCAAGCCTAGTGTCTTGGTGTCTGTCACTGAGGATATTTCAGCATGAAGACTGATGGTATTCTGTGGTAATGTAAAGCTCTTGCAAACTATTCGCAATCCAAACATCCATCAACTCTCCTCTGTCTTTTTTCCCCTTTTTCATTACAGCTAATAGGAGAAGGAACACAAAACACATTTGGGCCCTCTGCGCTCCAT
>NW_015513422.1:0-278 GCF_001515645.1 Sinocyclocheilus grahami | reverse complement strand
CTTCATGAAATTAATGTAAAAAGACATATGTGTTTTCTGCAATGCCTGTTTGTGAATGCAGTAGTAAAAGTGGTTGCAATTCCACCCTGCCATTTAGTGTTCAAGTCAAACATGCTATCCAAATAAAAACGAACAAAGGCCTTGCACGTCCAGGAATTAGCATCCTGCGCGAGGTGCCAGCTGTGTTTGCTCTTGGCACGGAGGTGCAGCGAAACACTTGACAGTATGTCACTTCTAATCGCTGCCATTCTGCCGACGCTGCAACACTCATGACCCTC
>NW_015513421.1:7039-7242 GCF_001515645.1 Sinocyclocheilus grahami | reverse complement strand
TGCTCAAGAAACATTTCTGATTATTATCAATGTTGAACACAGTTTGGGGTAAGAAAGGTTAAAAAAGGGAAATATATATACTTTTATTCATCAAGGATGCATTTGACTGATCAAAAGTGACCGTAAAGATATTTATAATGTTACAAAAGATTTGTTTAAAATAAAAGCTGTTCTTTTGAACTTTCTGTTCATCTGTGAATCCT
>NW_015513421.1:2494-5526 GCF_001515645.1 Sinocyclocheilus grahami | reverse complement strand
GTGTGTGTGTGTGTGTGTGTGTGTGTGTGTGTACAATCTCCTGAAATCTGCCTCTATTCATACTCTTCTGTATTCATTCAGTGTTCCTGGGAATCTGGCTGCTGTTCAATCGTGAAAACACACAAACATTACTCCATAAAGACATTGTGCTTCATGTTTCCCAAACCTTTCTACATCCAACCAAAATCTGAGTACTTGATGAAGCTCATGGCTATTTTTGCTGTATGCTAGCATTCAAAAGTTTAGAACAATTATATTATTTTAATGTTGCTGAAGTAAGTCTCTTCTGCTCACCAAGGCTGCATTTATTTGTTCAAAAATGCAGTAAAAATTGTGAAATATTCTTAAGATGTCAAATTCTGCTTTGACTTTATGTACTACCGGTCCGAAGTTTGGAATAATAAAGATTTTAGTGTTTTTGAAAGTCTCTTCTGCTCATCAAGGTTACATTTATTTGATCAAAAAAACAGTAAAAAATTGTGAAATATTATTAGAATGTAAAACAGATGTTTTCTTTGTGAATATCTGTTAAACTGTCATTTATTTCAGTGATCAAAGCTGTATTTTCAGCATCATTACTCCAGTCTAGATTTCTATTTCAAATAAATGCTGTTCTTTTGAACTTTCTATTCATCTGTGAATCCTGAAAAATACAATGCATCATGGTTTCCACAAAAATATGAATGTTTTCAACATTGCTAATAATCAGAAATGTTTCTCGAGCAGCATATTATACTGATTTCTGAAGATCATGTGACACTGAAGACTGGAGTAATGATGCTGAAAATACAGCTGCGCATCACAGAAATACATTACAGTTTAACACATACTCACATAGAAAACAGCTGTTTTACATTCTAATAATATTTCACAATTTTTACTGTATTTTTGATCAAATAAACACAGCCCTGATGAACAGAAGACACTTCAAAAACATTAAAAAATTGCAATTATTCCAAATTTCTGACTGACAGTGTGTATGAAAGTATAAGTGAGCTTGTGGATATGTTCAGAATATGCTACTAATCACCTTTTTGCTTTACATAGTTCATTTTAAACGGTCCCCCGAAATATAATTATTTATTTAAGAATAAATAATCCATGTAGTTTCTCAAAGGTCACTGCAGATGCTCTTTTCAAGTGTTAATCATTACAGATGATAGATGTTTTACTGAAGCAGCCTGATGTCAAATTAATTAATTACATCTTTGAATTAGCAATCAGTCAGGTCAATAAATTAGGTGATGTTTTTATTTCTTATTGTGTCTTATCCTGGACGAAAACCTTCTCCAGAGTGCTCAGGACCTCAGACTGGGCCGAAGGTTTACCTTCCAACAAGACAATGACCCTAAGCACACAGCTAAAATAACGAAGGAGTGGCTTCACAACAACTCTGTGACTGTTCTTGAATGGCCCAGCCAGAGCCCTGACTTAAACCCAATTGAGCATCTCTGGAGAGACCTAAAAATGGCTGTCCACCAACGTTTACCATCCAACCTGACAGAACTGGAGAGGATCTGCAAGGAGGAATGGCAGAGGATCCCCAAATCCAGGTGTGAAAAACTTGTTGCATCTTTCCCAAAAAGACTCATGGCTGTATTAGATCAAAAGGGTGCTTCTACTAAATACTGAGCAAAGGGTCTGAATACTTAGGACCATGTGATATTTCAGTTTTTCTTTTTTAATAAATCTGCAAAAATGTCAACAATTCTGTGTTTTTCTGTCAATATGGGGGGCTGTGTGTACATTAATGAGGAAAAAAATTAACTTAAATGATTTTAGCAAATGGCTGCAATATAACAAAGAGTGAAACATTTAAGGGGGTCTGAATACTTTCCGTACCCACTGTACATCAACATTACATCACTATTGAGTCATGCTTATTGGTCTGATTTGGTCATTTTCGTGCATTTTGCCTGAATAGATTTTTAGGATTGTTCTTGTTTTAAACTGATTTTAGATACGGGAATGCGAATCATCAATCATATTTCGTGGCTTGAGTTGTCGTTAACCAGAAGATGATTTTTCCACCAAATTTGATTTGTGAAATTGGTGACATGTCAGATTTAATAGCATACACACACACACACACACACAGGAAGTGGTTTCATGTGTCATTTCATAATAAATGTCCAGTCCAGCTACTAAACGAATCAAATGTATTCTGGGCCTTTTTATGCAGTTATCGTATTATGATGCAGCATCAGAGTAAGCTTTAAAGGTCCCATATTTTACACCTTTCTGGAGTTTTATTTTAGGTTTTGATGTCCTTAAGAATATATATTTGCTGTATAAGTACCAAAAACCATCTCAATATATTTTGACAGCTCCTCTCTCAGGAGCTCTGCTGAGAACAGGTCGAGTTTGGTCTGTCTAATTAATATTCATGAGCCTCTCTTCTGATTGGCCTGTTGTTTTCTGAGTGACGCACGGCCAGCAATTTAAAAAAAATATGTATTTAATATTATTATTTTATTTTATTTATTTTAGTACATCTGTCATGAATCCTGTCCATGGACTTCCGTTCAATCACCACCAGAGGTCACCCTTCCATTACAGTGACTCTCGCACAACACAAACTGTTGCATGTCATCCCGGACTACATATCCCATCAGCCATTGCACTGATTGCACACAGCACTTATTGCACACACAGCTGTTTCATATCACTCATTCACTATTTAACATTCAATCTCACTCCGTTCTGGCTGCCGAGTATTGTATGCGCTTATCGCCCCCAGTGATAGCTACTCTACAGAGCCCTCTTTAGCTTCCTAGCCCAGCCTAGTCTTGCCTTGTTTGTTTTCGCGATCTTTGATCTGTGCCTGTTTTCCTGGAGTTATCCCTTTAGTCTCGCTCTTGTGATCCTGTTCGCCAATCGTTGACCTACGCTAGCCCTAGGACTATTCTTGTGTCTTGCCTGCCATATACCTGTTTGCCACCGTTCGACGCTGCCTGTGTTTCTGACCTCCTCTGATGTTAATAAAACTTGCATATGGATCTGCACGTCTCACGTCTTGTCAGCCCCGTAAC
>NW_015513421.1:1060-1337 GCF_001515645.1 Sinocyclocheilus grahami | reverse complement strand
TTTCTCAGCACTTTGTCTCTGAGTGATGCTGAGAAACCCAGACACCAGGAGTTTGAGCTCTGCGATCCAGGGATGATGTCAGTCCGGTTTATGTAAAGAAGTATGATGTCATGTTATTTCTGTTGCACTGTTTATTTATTTTTTTTACTTTTTTATTTTTTTACATGTACACTAGCAGTCAAACGTTCTTGAACAGTGTTAATGTTTATTTAAAGAAGTATCTTCTGCTCATCAAGCCTGCATTTATTTGATCAGAAATACAGTAAAATTGTGAAAT
>NW_015513421.1:0-392 GCF_001515645.1 Sinocyclocheilus grahami | reverse complement strand
ATATATATATACTTTTTTTTATTTAATATTAATGAAAAACATTTATATACCCAAAAACAAAAACATTCATATAAAATTAAAAAAATTATATTATATTATACATTATACATTTTCTTAGACATACAGTAGGCCAAAATGTTGCTTAATGTAGATCAATACATCAATCATATTTTGCCTTTTAACATTTCAATTTCACCATGAACAAAAGCTAAACTAGCTATAGGCCTAATATGAAAGTATAACTAAAAACTAAATGTTTAATTTAGTTTAGATTTTTTTTGTTAAAAAACATGCATCATATTCATTATACTGTATGTATAACAAAAACAAAAAACAGAGCATCAGTCAAATCAATAAAACGCTCAATAATTTTTTAACGGGGAGTGTTATTT
>NW_015513420.1:6612-7242 GCF_001515645.1 Sinocyclocheilus grahami | reverse complement strand
AGAAACAAACTCATCTACATCTTGGATGGCTTGAGGGTGAGTAAAGTTTCAGCAAATTTTCAGCTTTGGATGAATTATTCCTCTAAGGCAGTTTTTTGCATCAATTTGCAGTTTGGAGGAGTCTGCGATAATTACTAGAAGTCTGGTAGTGCGTAAAGGATCCTCAGTTATTTAGTATATGATACACAGTTTTTCTCTGTAACCAAAGTGGACAAGTGTGTGAAGCCTAGTGTTTTAAAATCTGTATTCCACTCGACTAAGCAGGGGAAGCATTGTTATTCTTATCTTGCACATTTTTATCTGCTCGGCGTGTGCAGAAGTTGAATCCATTTAATTAATTCTCACTTGTTAAACTAAGGATAAATGGGGATTATGTTGGTAACGTACTGTAGTGTTTCTGAACGTACCGGGTACCCTGCTGATTATCTGCTCTTTCACATATTGACCGAAATGTCATGGATGGTCTTGATTTTGTTGGAGTTTGGGAGTCGAAGTGCTTTCAGTTGGGTGTTCAGCTGTCTTCTGTCTGTTCAGTGGATGTTGACACATTGCTCATAGAGGGCAAAGGCGATGTAGACCGACTGGCGGGACCCAAGTGTTTGTTGTCCACGCAGCAATGAGAGACTTAAG
>NW_015513420.1:4307-5389 GCF_001515645.1 Sinocyclocheilus grahami | reverse complement strand
TTTTTGTTGTAAAACCATAGTACATGCAAACCTAACCATGATTTTACTACAGTGGCTTAACTATGATTTTTTTTGTAGTAAAACCATACCTACAAAAATTACCATGGCTTTACCATGGCATTTGCAGTAAAACTATAATAACTACAAAAATTAACCATGGTTAATTTAAACCATACAGTAGCTATGGTTTAAGTATGCATTTTGTAGTAAAACCATATTAAATACAAAATCAACCATGATTTTACTATGGCATGTGTACTAACTCATTTATACTTTGGGAGAAATAATTAAGTATGATTTTATAAAGAAAACATTTTGTTTCCAAAAGTAAAAGGTTGGCTTTTATTGTCAGTGTACTGAATTCAAACAAAAGAAGGTGAAATGTGGATGGAGACAATCTAAGCATAGTTTTGAGCATGGCATGAGTTATCCTTGCTTTTGTTTGCAGTTGTTTTGTTGACATTGTGGAGGAGTCTTTATTTTTCATTTCCCAAACTGCAGGTTCAAGTCTCCCAGCTGTAACGTGAGAGGTGGATTACACCGAGAGAAAAGAATTGAACAGGCATGCAATTAGCTGCTAAATGAATGTCATACAACAAGCGAATTAAAAGTCAATAGCTTTGCAACAATTCTGCCCTCATTGTAGTTTCCGCTAATGGCCAAGACAATTGAAATCTTCTTCTTTGCTTGTCACTACTTCAGGAAATCACAGTGTATCAGATAGCAGTTGCCCTTTTGGGGCTATAAACATTAACCCCAGTTTATTTGACGAAACTTTGAGTTTAATTAAGGGCCATTTTTTACTCCTGTGCCTGACTGTATTCGCTGTCTGAAAGTGAATAGATGTCATGACCTAGCGGTTAGCATGCATGCTTTGATGCATTGAGTGCTGATAAAAGCTAGTCAGACTCTTCAAGTTAAATGGTTTCAAAGGGGTTTTGAACCTTCTTGGCTAATCTGGCAGACCAGCTAAATTACCTAAAATAAACAGTGTGACGAGAGGGGCGGGGCCGAGAGCCGTGGGAACGAAGCGAGGAGCCGGTGGAGGAAATGCTAATGCGCGACACCTGCGCCACTCACCG
>NW_015513420.1:1807-4065 GCF_001515645.1 Sinocyclocheilus grahami | reverse complement strand
TGTAACATTGTTTTATATTAGTCGTTATATAGTTGGGTGAGAAATGGGCTGGATTAACCTGCATTATGTGTGGCTGTTGTGGGATATCTATAATTGGGTGAAGTACCCCGTCTCATTGCATTCGTTCTTGTACAGATGACTCTCGCTATACTGACTTACTAATGGTCTCTGACAACATGCTGTGTACGGTTTCTACACTCTAAAAAACACTGGGATAATAACAACCCAATTACGATTATTTTTATACATAAATTATTATACGTAAATATAAGAGAGAATACATTTTAGGTTAATTTAACCCAGCAAATTGGGTTGTTAATTTAACCCAGCATGATGGGTTGACTCATTTTTATTATAATACTAGCTTATTTTTTTTACTTCATACTCCACACAACCACTGGTTTGCATGATAACTTCCTTTATTGTCCTTTATTTATTCAATTTACAACATAGCATATTTTATATCGATTTTAATACATAGGCCATACATATTGCCTATATTTAAACTCATTTAACAAACATTAGAAGTAAAAATTAATCATTAAACAGAAGTAATTCACGTGTAATCGATCAGTCTCTGTAATTGTTTCCACCATGACGCTGCTGCTTCTCGTGCTCGAGCTGGAATCGTGTTTGGCGGGGAACGCGAAAAGACAGACGCGACACTTGTTTAAGTGACTCACACCGTGCCCTTGTATGATGCTTTGCATAAAATTGAATGATATACAGCACAGTAACGATTTTATAGATAAAATAATATGAACACAAACCAGCATTTTACCGAAGAAATGCATCAATTCAATGGTGCTTAGAACTCCTGAAGAGGACGCAAAGCCCCCGCGATAAATAACTCAACCCGCTGCGTTACGTCTGACCCAGGATCTGAGTAACACAAAAACTACCCAAACACTGACAAAATAATCCTCCAAAAGACTCAACCTAGCATTTGGGTTGAAAACATAAGACAGGATTTTTTAGAGTGTAGTCACAGTAAAACAGAAGTTTCCCCAGAAGGGAAAATAAAACTGCATCTCTCACAGGTTGCTCTTTAAATGTGCCTCTACCTATATTTTTTGCAAAGCCCCAAACTATGTATGATTCACTGAAGTTTCTAACTTTAATTCCACATAAATATTTTTTTATAGGGCAGATTATTGATTAATAAAGACTTATTTGTGTATGTTTCCATGCACAATAATATAATATGAATTTTTTTTTACGCACGTTTAATGCAACTACTTGGACATTTCAATTTGAAAGTGCCGTGAAAGTGCAAGAAGCAACGTAATATCATTTTGCAGAAATGTAATCACATGCATGTTTTTCCAACTTGGCTGGGTTGAGCAATTTGAGGAATTGAGGCTCTCAAAGCTGTAGGTAAGATATTTTCCATACACCGAAAAAAAATTGAGAAATTGAAATTGCTAAAACATTTCAGAAATAATTACAAAGAAATTGCAAGTAATGCATTGAATTAAACATGAAATTCAGAAAGACTGAAATTGTGTACTGAAATACTTCAGTTTATAACTTAGGAATAATTGAACTTTCAGTGTAAAACTGCTACCGTGTGACTGACTGCTAATCCATAAACATTGCCTAATTTTGTCGACATGCTAATGGCTTCATATTGCGTTTCTTTGTCCAGGTAGGCAACGGTTTGTCATTCCAGCCTTTTGCGTTTCATAAAAGTCTTTTACCGGTGTAAAATCATATTAATAAGTATTGAGACAGCTGCCAGGATGGGGTTAGTGAGCACAGTTCTCTTAGGAGCAAGTAGCAATAGATGCTAATAGACATTAACCTTAATTACCATGCCAATGGGCCATAGATAATTGCATTTACGTCCGTCATGGGATTTCCCAATAGTTTTGGAAAAGCTATGTGAAATGGCCATTTCAGCAGCTGGGCATTTGTTCTTCAGGTCCTCGATACACTTCATATGCGCAAAATGAGCTTTGTTATTATACAGTTTTCACAAAATACTGTGACTGGAATAAAGGATGAGCTAGAGACATTGACATTTTTTCTGCTCTTTTCTCTTTGTCCAACGTGTCCCTCCATAGTATATCCACACTCCCATCTTAACTAGCCATCCTCAGGAACCATCTCAGGTGTATGCGTCTAGGCTAGCACTAATGAGCCCGTTGCTGAAGACATTATACGCTCCCAAAACTCAGAGGACCAGGGCAGGGCGGCGGTTTCAGAACTTGCCTTCCCACAGGTATTCAGGAGAGAAACGCGCGTCTGCTCTGTTT
>NW_015513420.1:0-568 GCF_001515645.1 Sinocyclocheilus grahami | reverse complement strand
GATCAAGATCTTTGACAATGTGTTAGCTCATCATCATTATCAGCTCTCAAAAGTGAGAGACTCAACCACAGGACATCAAACACAACATATGTTGCCAATTAGTTTCATTTGCTCATTTTATTTCTATAGGCATCTCTACAGACAAAAGTTCATGAGGTGACAAACATCATAATATGGAGGATTCAGAATGCAATTTTGTATAAAGATGTTTTAATGCACTTCCTAAACTCTCTTATTAGATGATTTGTGCAATTCCTCACTACTCTTGAGCAAAAGAGTATTAAGACATTTTAATAGATTTGAATTGTGGTTCCGTTCAAACAGTCTATTTCAATTGATCATTTCAAAACTCAAAATGTATATGATTTTTTTATATACATATTTTAATAAATGTGTAAATGGGGTTATAATAATAATGGGTTTTTTAAACAGTCTATACAATTATGGCCCAATGTACAATCTTAAAAATGAAGGAATCACAAGTGTTTTATCCTTATTTTGAATTATGCATTGCATACACACTGGGCCGTTTCTAGGCATAGGCGAGCTAGGCGGTCACCTAGGGCGC
>NW_015513419.1:6955-7243 GCF_001515645.1 Sinocyclocheilus grahami | reverse complement strand
GCTTGTGACACTATAACAAATTCCTTATATGTGCAAACATACTTGAAGCTCTTTCTGATTCTGATTCTGATTCTGATAAGAGAACAGGAACAGACAGGAACCTCTTGCTCTGAAATATATTTGTGTAGCCTTTTCTATTTTAATTTTAAATGTCATAGGAAACCTTTTGGTTTAGGTAATTTAACATTCAGTTAAGGCATAGTTCACCCAAAAATAAAAATTCTGTCATTATTTACACACACTCATGTCGTTTGTTGGTAACCAAACAGGTTCAGTTCCCATTGACTT
>NW_015513419.1:2858-6295 GCF_001515645.1 Sinocyclocheilus grahami | reverse complement strand
TTTAAAGTTAATAGAACCAATCATTCTTTTTGTTTATTTATGAATGTATACAACCTGGAGCAGTCAGAAAAACATGATTTGATCTTGAAATCAAAATGTATATCATTCTTGTCTGATTATTTTCCCACATTGAGTTGTGTTAAATGTGACATTGACCTTTTTTATATTTTAACCCAGAACAGCCAAGCAACCATGTAACATTACCCTGTTATGGTGGCCAATTTTGCACTACTCAAATTTACTAAAGAAAACATAAAAATCTATTCAAGTTTTTAAATTGCGTCGCAATTCTGAAACGCATAGGTACTTGTACGAAAGCAGGAGCCACTACAGAATCAAAATGTTTTTAATTCAAATAAAACGTCCGGTCTACTGCCTCCATCAACCTATAATCGTTTAGGATATTTTTCCAAACCAATCCCTGGGATTTACTCACAGCTCAGAGAAGGAAAAGCCTCCCACATGATGCCCTGAGATGGTGCTGCCAAACGGCTCTAAAAGCATCTGTCCTTGAATGCCATTTGACCCTGTGTGATGGGATGTTTCCGTGTCTTTCTCTGTCCCCCGGAAGTTAACATTGTCTGAGCAGAACGGAGGGAAGTGCACAGCTTCGGCTTCACATAATTAAGTACAGGGCTTTAAAGTGTGTGAATGATGAAAGGCTTGAAAAGAAAGAAAAATTGCTGTTCCAAAACAGCTACTTTTAAAGCAGCATCCTAACCTAACTCAAATGCAACTTTCTAAGTGACTGATTTGAATGCAACTTAAGTAACATACAAATAAAGAATTATTCAATAGCATGGGTGATTTTAACAAAATCATGTACCATGAGATTTTCCATCAGGGTAGCGATACATATTACAATATAGTCTGTAAAGCTGCTTTCAAATATGTATATTGTGAAAAGCGTTATGCAAATACACCTGCCTTGACAAATATGGAGCTTATAATATGACAAAACTAATTGAATTTGTATTGCGTAAATTAAATTCAGAACTATGTTAAATGCCACATAATACTCCGTTTGTTAAATGACACTTGTCAATGAGTGGTAATTCAAATTTACACAATACAAATTCAATTTGTTTTGCCCTATTATAAGCTCCATAGACAAATAACTCTCCTCATGTCAAGTGAATGGTGTTAGCATGTTGCTAAGCTAAGGACAGATACTCTAATAAGCATAATATTTATACCAATAATATACCTAATATTTAGGTATATAAAAGACCAAATATTAGGTAAAAAATTACACACAAACGGTTCAGTAATGACACCCAGAACACAGTAAGTGGAATTACTTGTTTACTTTCCACCCACAACAATGTGAAAATGACATTCATGTCACAAAACACTGGTTACATAAAAATAGCATTTCATGAAAATGATCACACATCTTTGAATTCATCAGGACTTTTACAGATTGGCAAAAACACTAGCATCATGGGCTTGTACAGACGTCTCTCGCTTTGTGTGGTCCACAAGTCATACCCATTTACGAACCATCGATCAAACTGCACGTAACACTTACAATGACACATGGCTTGTAATGCTCCAGTTCAGAGTTTGTGCATCAGGTATTTTAAACTAAACTACAGAAAATAAGTAGAAATGTACTGTCTGTAGTGCAACTCTGTGCTTTCTCCATCCGTGTCCCACAGACCCCCAAAAAGTGAGTAAAAGAGCCACTAAAAAAACTGATATGAGAACCAGGACATGTGGCGATATATACAACACTTATTGTAGCCAAGTAATATGGGTGGACTTTATATGTAGTTATCAGCACATGGATGGTGTCCATCCATAATCATACAGATCATTAAGTGCAGATTCTAAAGGAACAGTCCACATAAAAATGGAAATTCTGTCATCATTTACTCACCCTCAAACCTGTATGACTTACTAGGTAGTCAATGGGACCAGAAACAATAAAATATCTTCTTTCATGTTCCACAGAAAAAAGAAAGCTTTATAATGACATGAGGATGAATAAATGATGACAGAATTTCATTTTTGGGTGAACTATCCCTTAAAGTGCAGATGTTAAGTGCACTAGGGGAGCTGGCAGTGTCCAGACCGCTTTTAAAGAGGTACAAAAAAAAACAACAACTCAATTTGGCTTAGTTCAGAAAAAGTGCCCTCCGCCATCCACCCCAGTCTTCAGAAAACTTTCAGGAGAATCTCGTAAGTTGCATTGATGATCCCCCACGACAGAAGAGATCGGTGGTAGTTGAGCGTCGCTCCGCGGAAGAGCAGCACGATGCTGCCGCCGCGTTCCCGCCACACCGTCATGAGCACTTGATGGCAAGGAACGAACTTGCCCCCGACTTGAGCCTGAGCTCGAGATTTGACCACATTCAGAGGGTAGAACATGATACCCAGCGCTGCCCCCAGCAGCCCGCCGCACACAAAGTCATTGGCCATGTGACCCATACGGGTTCGGGCATCAGGCAGCTGCTGCTTAATTGGCCCACGCAAGCCAAAGAACAGAATGTTACTAGGCCCATTTCGCAACAAAACCGGGACCAGCCCGCGGTAGCACTCCCTCACACCATAGTCCCGCAGGAGAGTCCGGAAGGTGTGGGCAGTGTTATTGAAACGCCCGTTGTGCCTGTGATCCTGAAGCAGTGTTTGCACCCTTTCGAACGGCGTAAGAGCAGCCTCAGCCGTCCCGGCCAGCGCGGCAGCAACGCTCCGCGTAACAAGCTCAGGCGCACCACTTCTGTGGGCATGATGCAAAAGCAACCGGGAAAAATCCTCATACAGGCCGAACATGATGGCCACGGTGGTGGTTTTCTGCAGCAGTGGAGGCAGGAGCCCTCGGTAGAGATGTCTCAACCCTTCCCTCTGCAACTGACGGACGGCTTCGGTCACTCGGACCCCGTGAAGCTGCTGCCGGAACAACACTTTCTGAATAGGAAAGGTCACGATGATGTTGGTGAACGCAGCAAGTGAGCCGCACACGTAGTGCTTTCCCCGAGCACCCAGATTGGCCCCTATTAGCGCGTGGCCACCATTACCCAACTTGCCCTGCGGTTGCTGGGCCGAATCTGGGTCCATAGTAGTAACCACCCCCATAGGAAACTAAGCATTGGACTGATCAGCAGAAGCAATCCAGGTAAACACCCATCAACAGCATTTCAAGCTGTAAGAAAGAGAAAATAAAGCATAAGAACAGTCAAACGTATCTTGATAAGTTTTATGAGTTGATTCAATCCAAACATGTTTTATTGGCCAGTGGTTTCAGGTAAGAGTCTAATCTTTTGAAACCATTTTGCATCATTATCTGCTGAGATAAGACACATTGCCTAACCACAGATCAAGTGACCCAGACAGAAAGAGGGCAGGAAGACATCAGGCTACTGAACCATATCAACCTAAAACCTAACCTATATATTGTTTGTCATATGGCAAGAAAAAAAAAATATATATATATA
>NW_015513419.1:1785-2606 GCF_001515645.1 Sinocyclocheilus grahami | reverse complement strand
TCTATCTTTTTTTAAATGAGTGATAAAAAGAGAAATCCAAAACCCTTTCTGTAAAAACCTTTAACTCTAATATGTCAACACATTTCAAATTTAAACAAGAACTTTTAGTCTGGCTTTATTCAATGTTCAGATTTCTGTTCTGGAAATTTATACAAATTATTGCATATTTAATTACATAATGCCTTGTTTGCATATTTAAACGACAATTCAGAAAACCTGTAATGCAAAACAATTGTCTTAATGTAATGTGAATAATCAACTGGGTAAGTATGGTGAGATCTATTTGATAATTTTTTTTAACCAAAATGATTTACTCCCCCTCATGTCAATCCAAATCTGTGTGACTTCATGTGTAACACAAAGAAAGATGTTTTGAATACTGTTCACCCTGATCTTTTCTATTCAATGCGAGCATATATTTAACATGGACACAAGATATGTTGTGCAGACTTTCATGTTAATGATGTCAAATGCGTCACAATTGCTCAAGTTTAAAAATGCAACAGAGCAATTAAGATTTGAGAGCATGTTAAATTCCATATATAACTACTTCATGAGACTTGAGATATAGTGCACATATAGTCATATAAGGTGTTTTGTTGTGCTTTTTGACAGTTCCTGTTTGCTGTGTGCTTTTGCTGTTGCCTTACATGAAAGAGCAGTGTCATGTTACTAAACATCACCTGCTGTGTTCCAGGAAGAAAGAAAGTCACACGGATCTGAAATGACATGAAGGTGAATAATAAAATTTCACATCAAGACAACGATTCCTTCACTGTTTAAAGGGGTCACATGATGCGATTTCAATTTTTCCTTTCTCT
>NW_015513419.1:0-410 GCF_001515645.1 Sinocyclocheilus grahami | reverse complement strand
GAGTGAGTCATGAAATAATCTGCTGCCATCATAACAAAGACAGATTGATAAGACTCAAACTCTTCAATAACACATAACAGACTGAAACGCTGCACGTAACGACAGGTCAGTGTTAGCCAGCTGGACAGTCGGCCCAATTTCACAACTCATTAAACACTTACATATGTAACTTTTAAGAATGACACACCACTTATAAAGGACTTCAAGTATATGTGGCTGAAATGCTGGGATCAGCAGTGAAATGTCCTTGATATGATCTGACTTCATGTAAATCATCTCCTTCCAGAGAATGGGAAAGCCAGATCCATCTGAATACGTACAAATGACATTTGCATGCTACATACACATTGTTTAAAAAACATGTGCTGGATACAGGTAGCATGCTACTGTTAGCTCTACAGTGCCAAAAA
>NW_015513418.1:4426-5813 GCF_001515645.1 Sinocyclocheilus grahami | reverse complement strand
TTTTTTTAGGCTATGAGCAGAGTAAAGACAAGGACAAGTGTTTGTTGAAAGATAAAACTGGAGTAAGACAGAAGGTCCTTGTGTCTTTGCGGTCGTCTCGGTCTCTCATCTCAGAGTCTTTTGGCGTCACTTGCTCACTTTTTTCCACTGAATTTTATTAGTGGATCTGACTGTCTGTTTTTTAGATGAACAACAGTTGTATTTAACAGTTCTATTTAATTGTACACTATTTTCAATCTCAGATTTAAAAAACAAAAACGGCAACCAGAAAAAAAAACTGTAATTAGTGTAATTAAACTGTTATTTTTATATTTAAAAATATTTATTTAATCATTTCTGTAGTGCTTCAGGACACTTAAGAGCTCCTAAAACCCCCTTTTGCTTCTAAATAGACCCAGACACATTTAGTCAGCCGGTCAGTCAGCGGTCTGGGACAACTAACGCTTCAGGAATCTCCTGCCTGCTCAGGGCACTTCCTGCTCTGAACAGCAGATCGGAGAATCAACAAACCCACCAAAACCTACAGTAAACACCACCGAAGGAAAGTAAACAGATTCACACCTATCAGGTCCAGTTTTCTAAATGGTTTAGAATCATGTCTGTGGGTGCATAATCAACATGTTCTGATGCTATTTTGATTTGTCCCTTAGATTAGTTTTTCCTCATCAGCCATGTTCATCCTGAAATTGCACCGTACAAGCAGAGATTCTTTGACACACACAGTAGATTTACAAGCTGAGGGACTATTGGTAGATTCTTGCTTTGTGTTGTTAGTGATACCCGTTTTAAACACAACATCAAAAACATTTAATTTTTATTTAAATGCAGTAAGTAAATATTAATGAGAGCTGGCCTTGGCACAACGTTAATGGCATGGTGCAATTAACACAGTTATTTAATGTAGTTATTTAAAGGAAATGAAATTAATTTCAGACAGATATTAAAGGGATAGTTCTAAACAAATAAATAAATAAACTCATCCTCATGTTGTTCTAACTTGTATGACATTCTTTCTTTGGTGGAACACAAAAGTAGATATTCTGAATTTTTCCCCCCATCCATATACTGAAAGTCAGTAAGGTCCAATATTGTTTAGACCACAAAGTTCTTCAAAATATCAAAGAAAGTCATACAGCTTTAAAACAACATGAGGTTGATCAAATGACTTTTTTGTGAAATATCCCTGATAGTTAACCAGTATAAATATCTTGCGACACTGGCAGATACGATAATTGAGAAGAAAAATGGGAGGGAAACTGCTTTTTGATGAGTATATGACCATGTGACCATGTTTGTGCTAGTGAGAGTGAGTTCTCATCTTTGTGCAGGACTTAGGGGGGCGGGGGCCCCTGAGCTTGAGGTTATGTTTGGGCCCTGTACCTACACT
>NW_015513418.1:2230-2669 GCF_001515645.1 Sinocyclocheilus grahami | reverse complement strand
ATATATGTGATGTCTAAAAATAAGTGAAAACTGATTTGTGAGGACATTTGAAGTCATCCTACTGATATCAACAGGTTTGCCAGAAGACTAAATATGATAATTTCCAGATTAAAAAGAAAAAAACATTTTCACTACTATAATGAAGTCGTGTGTATGTGTTGTTGTGGACATTGATGTGTCAAGAATTACAGTAAATGATAATGCTGCTCTTTGCCGAGAATGTCAGTGACCTATGCGTGGCGCATGCTTGTGTGAGCGTGCTGGTAAGTGTGTATATGCATTGTGTCTTTGTGTATGTGTGTGTGTTTCTGTGAGAACCATGTTGGAGCGCTTTAGCGAAGCAACGTAGCGTGCAGTACAGGGGTGATGTGGGCTGAGCCGACCTGAACGAGCCCCGGCCCTCCACTAATCCTGCCGTTTTCAGGAGCCCTGGCCCGTA
>NW_015513418.1:0-510 GCF_001515645.1 Sinocyclocheilus grahami | reverse complement strand
CCCCCCTCTCGTGCCTACCCAAATATGCATGACCTTACCTGTTTTAAATTGTTTATGGGTTGTTTGTTTAGAAAACTTACTTTGAGTTTTAGGCATGAGAGTGAAAATGTGCAGGATAACATTCTACCTCCAGACCTTGCTATAGATCCCTTGTGTTGAAAAGCAAAGCCCTAGTAATTCCCTGATAGGCTTAACTATTCTTTTAAAGCTGATGAGAATTCTATGTGCACGCTATTATTGTCTTGCTGTAATTCGATCAGTAAAATCCTGGGCGAGAAGTTGATGTTGAGTGCTATGATGCTATTAACACCCGTCCCTCTATAGTCTCAATTTGGAGAATACAAATAAACCAGCAGTATTTTTTTTTACATTCTGTAAAGCTTTCACAGCTCAACTGCTGTTTTTAAAGGCCTGTTTTTATTTTTCAATTGGTGGATTGAGAGGTAGTTTGGGAAGTCTGTTACAGCCTTTCTATGTGTTGTTTCTGTCCTGAATACACAGTGAACCCTG
>NW_015513417.1:20927-27068 GCF_001515645.1 Sinocyclocheilus grahami | reverse complement strand
GAATAGAAACGAGTCAGATGTTTTTTTGATTACCTGCAATGAAATCACTAAAATAGGAACATGCTAAACGGTTTGTACATGATCAGGTTGCTTAGTAACAGTGAATCAGGCACATTACCACATTCTTCATCATGAGCGTTCATCTCTTTCATATTCCACTTAATTAGGTCTTTTGACATGGAGTCAAAGCTTGATTCGCACGTCCATAAGAAATGTCATGTAAAGTATTACTGTAGTGCATTATTCGATATGACACTTACAGTTGTTAAATTTTAAAATGTACTAAATTGCAACTTCATCATTACAATGTGTAATTACAAATATATGTAAATACATGAAATTACATTAAAGTATATTTTAGTATATCATAAATGCTCATCAGTTCATTCATCAGTAACTTTAGCCATATTTCAAAGACAATAGAAGTAATTATGAAATGACAAATAAATATGTACTTAAGTCCTACTTAGGTGACTCCAAATAAATAAATTAAGTTCTGCTAATTACATTCAATAGCATTTTAAACTATAATAAATTTTCATTACATTTCTATTAATATGCAATTAAGTGACCAAAAGCATTAGATTCAGTTCACACTTAATTATACTATGGTAAAGTGTATTCATTCTGTAATAAGTACTCTTTTTAAAAGCATGCTGTGCTAATGTACTCACTTGGACTCACTGGTCTTAATAAAAGAACAAAGTTTGTCTGGCAGACATCATCAAGTCTTCTTTTTTATCTTTGTAGTTCCTTGTTGACTGACGTGCAATACATATATTTAATAATGACAATATTGTTTCAGTGACATATCTGTTCACAGCCTTTCATTTTTGAAATGCAAATGTATTGAATAACCATATCCCCCAAGGCAAAGCACAGGTATCCAAGATCTTTCTGAGATCACATCAATCAATCTGATTAATTTCTTCAGTATCATCTAAAAGGAACTGTCACTGTGCTGGCTTGCACTCATCACTATGGCCCGATGCGGCTGGAGGACGAACGTCCGGTCCAATGATAAAATCACTTGATTGATTGGAAGACACTTGGGGAGGACTTTCAGATTCATTTCTGGATAGGTTTTTTTTTTGTCCAGTCGTGTGTCAGGAGCCTGAACACATTCGGACAGCAGAATAACCAGCTCTTTCTGCAGGATATTAGAAAATGATTGAGGATTTTTCCCTCAGACTGAAACATTGCTCTTCCTCAGTGGCTTTTATGGTTGTCAGTGAATTGATTTTCATTGAAGCTAGAATGGAAAACAGCCAGGCAATAGAAACATGAGTTATAATGTTCTTTTAATCATACATCAGATCGCTGTTGTGTTATCCTGTGTGATACTGGGCTGCACAATCACATTGTGAAGATTTGTGGTCAAAGAAAGCCTAGAAAACAAACTTGATTCTGCTTTGAGTATTTGTAGTGCTGTATACAAAAGTATGGTTCCTCAGAAAATCACCAAGGATATCAACCAAAACAGCATGACTGTGAGATATGATATTGCTTGCATACAACAGTTCTAATCAGTTCATATAAGAGTAGCTTCAGACAAAAACCGGCCATTTAGTGTGTATGTTTTTCTCTCTCTAAATGTTTGAAGGTTTGAAAGAATGAAGGTAAAGCACCCCAGGATGCACTTGATGAAGTTTTGCGTGTTTCACCTGTTTTGGTGATTATATTATTGGTTTTTGAGCACTTCATAATTGTATTAAGTGGTAAAAAAAAATGAGGAATAAGTGGGCATGTCTAGACGTTTGATAGTATATATGATTTCCAAAAAAGATTCTCTTCCTGAAAAGCAGGTTCCATTGCAGTGACTAAAAGGTCTGTGCAGGAGAATTAAATTTGGTCCTGCTGACATCAGGACATTTCAAGAAATGACTCTGTTAGAACACACATCACTCAACTCTTTAAAGGACAGATTTGAATCTTGATGGATATACAATGTCTAAATGCATTTATTCCCGAAATATTCCCTGAATCTTTTACTTTCCATTCATGTGTGGGAGTTTTCATTCTCTAATTGCTGTCATTTTGATGCTTTTGGATATTCTTTTAGATGTAATTACAGACTACAAGCTTTAATTTCATTTATACAGTACTGTAATTGAAAGGGAAACGTTGAAAGAAGATATTGGTCATAATTAGAGTCTTTGCTGTGTGAAGAGGGCTCCATGGCATATGCAGAAATCACAGACATTATCTTGCCTTGCTTTTTAGGAGAGTAATTTAATGGCGAGATTGCCGTCGCTTCATATCGAGCTGTAATTAAGGAAGAGCTAGATTTTTTTCCATCTCATTCAAGCAGCTTTTACATATAAACTCATGATTGGCCTCAGAGATATAAACACGAGGGCCAGTCGCACTAAAAATATTTCACCCTAAAAACCAAAAGAACGGGTACATAAATTAATATAAATACACTGTAAATGTAAATCATTTTTCGAAGTGTTATTTCTGCTACTGCTACTTCGAAATGTCACATTTAATTCAATGTGTTACTTGCTGTTTCTTTGTAATTCTTTGTGAAATGTACTGGCAATTTATAAGTGAAAATTGAATCCTATACCATCTTTTACTATTTTTACATTATGATATTATTAGATGGTTGCACTTGTTGCACATAATTTATTTATTAATTTATGAATTTATGTGTGTGTGTGTGTGTGTGTGTGTATCTATGAATGCATGCCTGGACGGAATGTTTTATTTGTGAATTGTTCTAGCAATTCCTGAATGAAAATTGTGTGAAATTTTAAAATTAATCCTACACCATTGTTTTTTTGTTGTTGTTGTTGTTGTTGTTTTTTCAGAATAAATAAAATAAGTATGCATTATTTTTGTTATATACTGTTTGTATATTATTGTTACAATATGTTAGTATTTGTTGCACATAAGTTATAAGCATATATTAGGCCAGTTTTTTTTTTCTCTTTGTAAATGCTTGCGTACATTTATTTTATTATATTATATTATTACATTTTATTTTAAAGTATTTGTTGCACAGAATTTAACATATGCTATTTTTATTTATTTAAAAACAATTATAAAAAAAATGCTTGGGTGGATAATTATCATGTCTGAATGAGATATTTGCATTACAGTACTGAGAATTTTGGGGAAAACTTTATTTAATCGTAAATAAAGTATCTAATTAAATAAAGTAACTAACCAAACAACCAACCAAACAAACAAACATCACGATTGTTCTTTATTTATGCAATATATCATTTCTTATCTAGGCCATTTTGGGGATGTGGCTCGTGACATTATGCTAAGCATGAACTGAAAAATATCCACTGCATGATTTTTGCCCCCCCATTATCCCAATCAATACGCTTCCATCTTTCTGTGTTGCTGTTGCCTTTGGTACTGTAATGTTCATGCCAATAGAGTATTGATATATTGTGTTGAGGGAAACAGTTTGCACATTCATAACACACACACTCACACACACATATGTCTTGCAGGTTTTCTATGTGACTGCTCCTCAAAATACATTCTCTCACCGAGCAGTTGTCAAACCAGTGAAAAGCAGCAGGTCTCACTTCTTGCTAGGCGACAAGGTGGCGTGTATGCGTTTGTACGCGCTCCTCACATCCAGAGATTGTTCTGATAACAAAGGCAGTTTTTACAGAAGAGAAGCTGGAAGAAGGACAAGAGTTCAAACACAACCAATATGACCTGCAGGAGGATTCCATTTTCAAACTGTACAACCCGTAAATCCTTCTATTGTCAGTCAGAGAAATGTTTTGCTAATATTACTTTTATGCATCACGGTGCTCATCATATAAATGGGTCTTTGATGGAAAATGTCTGTTTTCATCATGTTTGTTTATCAGTGAAATTGAACTAACTTCGGTGTATTCAAACTGCTTTCACGCTTTGGCTGGCGCCTAGACGCTCTATGTACTTGTCATATAACCGCAGTGTATTTTAGGTTTCAGACATTTAAATACACGTAAGTACTAGTAAAACAATACATTTTGAGTTTGTAAAATACATATGGATGTCTATGGAAGCAGCAATAACAATCCATTCAAATATAATTTGCCGACATATTTTATTCGTATCAGATAGTACACATAGCGTAAGTAACTATAAAGTTTACTCAATTCTTCTTCCAGTTCACCAGCCACTTACTTGCATGCATTTCGGGAGAAATTGATGAATTCACGTGCTGTAAATCCGACTGACAAATAATTTGAGCTTAATGCATGTATGCATGTATTTATATATTACATTATCCCTTAATCAATCAAGGTTATTTTAAAATGATTTGATCATTTGATAACCAAGAAACTGATAAAGACACATCTCTTCCATCTACACTTCCCGCTAACACTACAACTCTCAATTATATTTCTGTTATATCTACTTGTTTTCTTTTTATTAAAAAAGTAACCCCCTAACTGTCACGCCCCTGGACTGTCTGTGTGTGTTTTGCTCCCCATGTGCTCCGTGACATAGTTTTCCCTTGTGTTTGATTGTTCATTGCTTCCAGGTGTGTCTTGTCAATTACCTTGTTAAGTTGTGTATTTAAAGTGTAGCCTGCCCCGTGTTTTCTTGTCGGGTCTTAAACGTCTATCCCCGTTATACTACCTGTGTGTTCCTGCCCTGTATTCCTTGTTCCAGTGGATTATTAAAGACTGTGTTTGTATTCATCCCGCGACTCCTCGTTCCTCGCTGTAGTGTAACCATGACAGAAGACCCGACCTACATTCAGTATTACTGCGTTCCCCCTCCATTTTTGTTTCCGTGTTGTGTACAGTTTTTTATAATTATTTTTGTTTCCCGTGTTCCCTATGGATCCCTACGACCCCTTATCCCGCCCGGATTACCTTCTCCTCCTGCTGGAGCAGGGAGAGAGATCGCTCAAGGGCCATATCAGACTGTTTCTGGCCAGTGCCCATCTCACCAGCTACCCGGACGACACGATCTGCGCATTCTATGATGCCAGCTTGAACCCCGCGTGCAGAGTGCCATCGTTCGAAGATGGTCCTCGAGTGGATTTCGCTCCCTCCGGCTCCGCCTTGGTCAGTCATTCCCCCACCTCCACCTCGGGACTGCACTCCAGCTCCGTCTTTCCATCCCTCTGGCTGCGTTGGGCTCCTCCTTCCCTCAGCTCCACCTCAGTCCTCTGTCGCTCCAGCTCCGCTGCGACCTTCCGGATCTCCGCCTATGCCTCGGTCGCCGAAGCCTCCGGTTCCGCCTTGGCCCTCCGGATCCTTGGCTTTACCCTGGCTCTTTGGCTCTCTGTCTCCGCCTCGGGCACCATTGGTCAGCCCCTTGGAGTCGTCAGCCCTTCCTCCTCCATGGCTCCTCCCTCCATCGGCTCCACTGTGGGTCGTCATCATGGCTGTGGTCTGGGTCCCGCTTGGCTTCTCCTGCTCCAAGTCCCTCTGGTCTCCTCCCTGGCTCCTCCCTCCTTCGTCACCACCCTGGACTATGTCTGCCGTTCTCCTCCCGGTGGTCCGTCCCCCTCCTGAACCTCCACTAGTTTTCTCTAACGGATTTCCTGCCACCCCTTTGCCATCCCCTGTTTCCATCCCACTCCCACTCCTTTGTCCTACTTCTAAGTCCCCCACCATCCCACACTTTGTTGTTGCTGTCTGTGTGTGTTTTGCTCCGTGACATAATTTTTCCTTGTGTTTGATTGTTCATTGCTCCCAGGTGTGTCTTGTCAATTACCTTGTTAAGTTGTGTATTTAAAGTGTAGTCTGCCCCATTTTTCTCGCTGGGTCTTAAACATCTATTCTAGTTGTGCTACCTGTGTGTTCCTGCCCTGTATTCCTTGTTCCAGTGGATTATTAAAGACTGTGTTTGTTTTCATCCTGCGACTCTTCGCTCCTCGCTGTAGTGCAACCGTGACACTAACACTATCTACTTTCTATCTACTTGTTTTATTTTTAATTATTATGAAGAAAAAAAAAACTTGACCCTCTAACACTAGCTCTATCTACTTTTTAATATTGTTATTTATTATAAAAGAAAATAAAAATAAACAACCTTGCTGTGTGTACTGTGTTAGACTAATCAGGACTTAACACAACACTTATATATTGTTGCTCTTTTGTTGGATTTGATTGTTTGTATTGTCCTCATTTGTAAGTTGCTTTGGATAAAAGTGTCTGCTAA
>NW_015513417.1:19822-20336 GCF_001515645.1 Sinocyclocheilus grahami | reverse complement strand
CTACATGGTATGTGTGCTGGAGCAGGGTTGGAACAAAACTCTGCATGGCTGTGGCCCTCCAGGAATTGAGTTTGACACCCCTGAACTATAAGAAACTGGGACTAGATTCGCTAGTTGAATATAGCATGAGAATACTCACCCTCAAAGTAACTTGAAACTTCTCCTTCTTGCTTTTAGATTGTAAAATATCACTGTCTCCCGCAATGTCTCCACAGTTAATGCCAATAGCAAAAACGGCTTCCGGCGCTGCACTGGATGTAACTGAGCTGGCTGAGACAAAATGCGAAAATGTTGAAATAATGAAATAATTACTAACGTACAATGTTTTTATTAAACTGTGATCATGTTAAATTCAGTCGTACTATGACATGACACCCATATCTGGCACTTGCCTAAAAAGATGTGTTTATGATATGCGTTAGGTAAAGGGTTAGTTCACCCAAATATGAAAATTATTTCATTAATTACCCGCCCTCATGTCGTTTCAAACCCGTAAGACCTTCGTTCATCTTCG
>NW_015513417.1:0-407 GCF_001515645.1 Sinocyclocheilus grahami | reverse complement strand
ACGGAATAGTTTTACTATGGCTGTCTTTGTACAGAAACCTCAAAAACAGTTGTATAAAACG
The DNA here is from genome assembly GCF_001515645.1 of Sinocyclocheilus grahami. Taxonomy (NCBI): domain Eukaryota; kingdom Metazoa; phylum Chordata; class Actinopteri; order Cypriniformes; family Cyprinidae; genus Sinocyclocheilus; species Sinocyclocheilus grahami. Next base: position 346 of record NW_015513417.1, on the reverse strand, counting down.
AACGTTTAATTCAGAGTTAAGCTAATATCTTACCTTCCTCACTGGTCTGAAACACAACACCCTCACACTTATCTCTCATTTTCACCTGACTCTTGTTGGAAATTGAGGAATTATTCAGTTAATATTCATGCTACAAAAATCTGTTGAATAAACAAGCACATCAGTCAAAATTAATACAATATAAGTAAGCACATTATCTGGATAGATTAAAACAAATAATGAAAAGACAGGTATGAACTATTACAGGGGTGTCAAACTCTGAGCCCTGCAGAGTTTAGCTTCAACCCTAATTAAACACACTTGATCCAGATAATCAAGTCCTTCAGGCTTATTTGAAAACTACATG
>NW_015513416.1:6981-7249 GCF_001515645.1 Sinocyclocheilus grahami | reverse complement strand
GCTTCACTGAAAGATACGCATGACAATCGCAGCTTCTGCCTAATGCCTTTGCGATTTAATTTCGCTTAATCGTGCAGCCCTAGCTCCGGGGGGTGAATAAAGGCCTCCTTTAGCGAATCGATGCGTTCTTGTAGGAAACATATCCATATTTAAAACTTGATAAACCGTAATCTCTAGCTTGGTGAGAATATGCTATAGTAAACTAAAACCAACGTTTGTCTCCATATCGAAATCCTCAGACATTTTTCTTTACAAATCCTCATTTTGT
>NW_015513416.1:4656-5584 GCF_001515645.1 Sinocyclocheilus grahami | reverse complement strand
ATCATGGGCTAATTTTCATTTTTGGGTGAACTATCCCTTTAACTTGCAAGTATAGGAACAGTCTAAAAGACTCCACAGAGTAATTTATGTTCACTAGTAAACAATGCAGACTCATCATTTCAAAGAAAAAGTCTTACAGTATATGATTATGAAATGTGATCAAACAGGGTTTACATTCGTAAGAGTGTCAGGGTCCATTTTGCAATTCCAGCACACCTGGAGTGACAGGCCAGCGTTTAAGCCCTGCCATTCAACGGATGAAAGCTTCAGCCTGCTAGACCATGAACCATCAGTCTGATTTCAGCAGGATGAAGATTTCATATGACATATTAAATCCAGAGACATTTCAGAGGTGTTTAACTGGAACATTCATGTCATGCTCATTCCTCTTTCTGAGCTCGGCTGATGAAAGTAGCGTTTCCATGTGGGTCACAGAAGACTTCCCCAGAATAACCAGCTCTGGCCTGCCATCAGCTCTGCAGCATTAAATATGGATCACATATAAAACACTATGCATTTCTAACAACACGTGCTCTCTCTCTCTCTCCTGTGGAGGAGGATGGCATATCAGAGTTACATTTTAATGTCAGTTTACAGTACTTTATTACAGTACACCAGAGGAGCTTTTCCTCCTTCGGGTGCTAAGCATGAGAGTAAGGCATTTCATGAAAGTTTTATTTCACAATCTAGCTTCTGATTCACAGTCCTGAGGAACCCTATACTTTTGACAACAATGAACTTCACTAAACTATTTAAACTCTGCAGCATTATTAATCCAAAGTCCTGCTAATTAGCCAATATAAACTAATCACATTGAGCCAGTTATTATTGTTTTATTTTTAGTGAAGGGATTTGTTCCTTAACAATTATTTTACTAGCCTTCTTCTTTAGTACTTTTAGTATCATAGTTCTAAATATATATATATAT
>NW_015513416.1:2083-4132 GCF_001515645.1 Sinocyclocheilus grahami | reverse complement strand
AAAAATGACAAAAAGTAACCATTTATTTATATTAACAAAACCGAATGTCATGAAAATAATTTGGAGCCAGTATTTTTTGACAAATGGAAACGCTGAATTAGTTCTGAGATTCCAACCATAATTACTACCGTACAAATCAGTGTAAAGAGAGTCCCACGGGAACAATTGCACAGAACAAAACCACTTTAAAACCACAACAACAATTAAAAACAGAAGACAATGTGGATAGATAATGGACATCAAAATAGATCACGCTGGATCAAATGTGGTCAAAGCTGCAAACATCAAAAGAAAACATGCCTAAAAGGTAAAATACAAGAACAAGTGAGGAAGACAAAGCAGGAGGAGACTACAGTCTAGTATTTGGTCAGCACAAAAGCCTCTGATAAATACTGGTACATGAAAGACAACCACTTTCCCAAGCCTGCTGTTTGTCTTTCTTTAATTGCCTCTCACACATTGAGTCCAAAAGCACTTTAATGGAGCCACTGCGTATACAGACACGAGCCATGATGCCATGTCTCACAGCCCAAGAGAGTAACTCATTACCCCTCAAAAGACATACTCATATACACATAGCTCTGGTGTTTAACAGGACACACACATGGAGCAATTTGGCCTAGGCCATTAGCACCATCACCACACCTCACAAACTCCAAACCCAGCGGAGCAATTACCAAAATCTCTTCTGCTCATGCAGGCCGGAGTATAAGCACTTCCTCACAAGGAGAGCAAAAAGGGGGCTTGGCATGAAACCACAGCCAATTAGAGGAGGATGTAGCGAGGCAAATGACCAGAAGAGGGGATCATATTGAGAATGAATACAAGTTCACAGCATTTGGCAACCCAAAATCCAATTTCTTTTGTCTATGTGTGACATAGATCTCATTTTTCTGAGCAGTGTGAACACACAAAAAATCCAATCTTTTCAATCCGATTTGGGGAGCTTTGACAAGTGGTCCTTGATCCGATTATGTGTCCAATTTGTGGCCATGTGACCGGAGCATGAACCATCAGATTGGAATTGAACGGTTTCTTTAACGCCAATTTTTTCGTTCACATAAGCAGTGCACGTGCCTTACTGATTTTGTAATTGTGCAAATGGGGTTGCTTTCATAATGGCTGACTGTTCAAGCCAGTAGTAAATGTGAAGTGAACAATATCAAAGATTTGAGCAAAAAAAAAAAAAACTAAATAGGATTAGTTGATAAGCTGAGCTTTAAAAGAAGCAAAACAAATGAAAATTGTCATTATTCACTCACTCTACTGTCATTTTAAACTCGTTTTTTTTACATTTTTTTCTATTTCCTATTTTGTGACTGTAGTCACTTCACTTCTAAATAGAGTAATGCTTTAAGGTCCTGGCTTTCTGTCTGTCATCTAAAAGCTGAGCCGAACCAGAAAGTGACAGCGGCTTTTTGATATGTTTATGGTTTAACAGAGCTCGGCTGAGTAAAAAGCCACAGATTTAAGAAGCCTGTCCTGGCTGGAGATAAAGAGGAACTTGGGACTAACAAGGTTTTACAGGAGAGGTGCAAGATTAGAGTCCCATGAAACAAGAAAGTCAGAGCCCATGCATCTAGTTACTGTGCCAAAAATACATAAACTGAGAGAAATGCAAGCCAGCAGACCTATTGGCTACAGAGTGCATCTCTGAGATTGTAATTAGACAAACATTAAAGCAATAAAATAGGCTTCATTATCCAGATGTCATGCCTTTCTTGACACAGCTGAGGCCTCCTTATGTTCAACTTCAAATCATTAGACAACTAGGCCTAACAAAACATTTCATTATACACATTTGAAGACATAAACCAAAGCATGCAAGTTTGAAAGAGAGAAAGAACGAATGAACAACTGAAAGAGAGATTAAACTAAAAATGAAAGACAGAACAAAAACAAATAAACGAACGAAAGACAGAATGAACCAAAAGGAAGGAAAAAATTATTGTTAAAATAAAATCTAAAATGAGGATTGCTGTAAAAAGAGGACATAAAAATAACTATGCTATATATATATATATATATATATATATATATATATATACA
>NW_015513416.1:1177-1663 GCF_001515645.1 Sinocyclocheilus grahami | reverse complement strand
GTTTGATTAGATCAATACAAAACCATTCAGTGAGCAAGACATGACCACAGCCGTCCTAATATCTGCTCTGTGGGGATGTCAGAAGAGGTGAATCATGGTCTTGTTGCTCTGTTGAGTGGGTTGTGGTAAGACTAAAGGCCCGTTCACACCAAGAAGATAACTATAAAGATGATGATAACTATATTAGGGTCCACACCAAGGCACAATAACGTTCTGTTTATTATAAGCATGTGCTGCAATTATGTCATCTGCCATCTTAAATGCTCAAGCGTGAAAAAATAAGCAGTATAAATGAGTAGCTCTCAAATGCTGGGGGCGTGTCCGTTATCTGCGCTGAAACCATGCCCAGCTTAACTGATTGCACAAACACTATTGGAAGAGAGCAGAACTGGATGATGACATGAATCATCAATGAACTGACTTTAGCTGGAAAATGACTCCTTGTTATTGTCCTCTTGCATCATTGACAAACTATTTTCCTGTTTG
>NW_015513416.1:790-1036 GCF_001515645.1 Sinocyclocheilus grahami | reverse complement strand
CATTTTCTCTTAACTCTAGAATAGTCTTCCTGATAATGTTTGGGGCTCAAACACTCTCTCTGTTTAAATCTAGATTAAAGACATCTCTTCAGCCAAACATTCACATAATGAATCTCATACCCTTGTTCCCAGTTAGATCAGATAAAAATCACAAACACATTTTTTGCTTGAAACGTTATGAACAGCAGCTACACTAATTCTTTTCCGTTTGCCTTTCTGTTTCTACCCCGGGATGCCCATCTCGAG
>NW_015513416.1:0-324 GCF_001515645.1 Sinocyclocheilus grahami | reverse complement strand
GCACAATTTACGTGACTGAAAGAGCATGAAAATTTGACTAAATCTCCTATGACACCTTGCAATGTTACATATCAGCTGCAGACAACAGGTAAATGCCATTATCGCTGTTTTCCAAGTTCGTGAAGTAAATATTTTTACATGGTTTTTTAAAAATGCCGGGTAGCTGGTGTTTCTTATGCGTTTGGCCAATCAGGGTACACTTATATCACAGATAGTTCCTATTGAACTGTTTTAGACCCTATTCTGAAGTAGAAGCTAAATTAGTTCCCCCAAATGGAATTCCTAGAACTAAATACATTCCTAGTTCCTGTGGTGCGAACACGC
>NW_015513415.1:6631-7251 GCF_001515645.1 Sinocyclocheilus grahami | reverse complement strand
GTGCTTTTGTGCAAGTTAATATTGATATTTTTAAACGACCTTTGATTTTTTTATATTATCACCCTGCTTCTTTACTAAAAAAAAAAGAAAAACATGAAGTACTTGAAATATTTTCAGTATATTACTTTTTTAATTGAAATGTAATTTAATTTATTTGTTTACATTTTTAAATGAAATTAACATTCATCAATAAACAATCACCAATTCACCAATTTCTTCTTATTATTTATTTTTTAGTTTAGTTTAATTTCACATATTAAGTGTTTTTAAATTTTACATTTTAAAAATGTAAATGTATATTTTACTTTTATTTTAACATTTTAAGTTGATATTTTAGGTGCTGTGTCTCATCACAATTTGTAATCACCCTGTAACTTTAACAAATAATTTTCTAAAAATACAGATATTCCATGTAGCCTCTAAATTAACATAAAACTGCACGTATAACTAGATTTATATAGTTGAATAAATCTAGTTATACATGAAGTGATATATGAAGTAAATGGTGGTGCGCATGGAAAACTCACTGCCACAGTACTATGCTGCTGTGGAAGGTTGCCAGGATGTAGCTAGGGTGTAGCTAGGGTCTTCTGGATGGTTACTGGGTGTTTTTTACAGTC
>NW_015513415.1:0-5566 GCF_001515645.1 Sinocyclocheilus grahami | reverse complement strand
TCAGGGCCGATTATATCTTGATTATATCAAAAGACAATGGAAAAACGTGTCAGACTGCATCTCATACTTTGTGTGAAGAAAATCACTCTGTTGAATTTAGGGCTGTCAAAATTAACATGACAACATTAACAGTTAAAAATAGCAACATTATAGCAGGCTCTATTTGACCCTATGAATCACCCGTAGTTGCCAGATCCGCAGTTTTTCTTGACACCAAACATTGTTTGTAGCACGAGTGGAGCGCAAATCTCTTCCACTTTAATACGTTATAGCTCAAAATAAACATGAATGAACATCAGAAGGTATGTTGAAAGATATAGTATAGCTTACCAAAATGTATCATGTCTAATGTAATTGCTCAATCAGTGTTTCAACCGCGGAAAGATGACAATAAAACAGATTGTGAACAGTATGTCTCTTGCATTTACCTCAGCAAAGTTATCCACTGTTCACAGTTCATTAGTTAACTATAAAACAACACTAAAGAGGAGCTTTTTTACTTGTAATTATATATGTATGTTTGAATAAATCTGGAAGACTATGTGCAAATGAGTTGTAAACAGACATTTCAGTTTTTATTTGAGTGTAATTACGCTATCTGAAAATAAATAGTAGTTGAATATAATGGCTCTGTTGTTCATTTTAACCTTTAATTTGATAGTAATGTGCCAAATGATAGGGTTCCCTGTGTAGTTAACAGCATCGATTAGGAGAGATTTTTTTCCTTAAAAAATCAAACTATTTGAATCGGCAGATATCCTTCTGAATAATCGGCTATCTGTATCGGCAGTGAAATTTAGTAATGGTGCATCTCTAGTGATAAGCTCTGCAAATACAAAAAAAACAGCCCTGCTTGGCAGAAAAAGAAACTTTTTTTTCTTTGTTTGTTTGTTTGTTTCTACAGATGGACACTTTAAGCATTAGTTCACTCAAAACCTATAAGACTTTGGCTCATCTTTGAAACACAAATTAAGATATTTTTAATGAAACCTGAGTGATTTTTGTCCATCCATTGAATGTTCAGGTAACCAAAACTTAGATCATCTACAGATGAGCTTTTTCCAGTGAAATTATGTTTTTAAAAAACACCAAATATCAGGAGAATTGTTGAAAAATGTAATGAAATCTATAAGGACTTTATAATGTTGACCTTGCAAGTTAATCTGAAATGTTAGTGGCTTGTCTCAATGGCACATGGACGTTAAATTTCTTGGATGAGCGTTATATTCTGGAATGTTATGCTTTTATTAAGCCATGCAGTTTTAAAGCAGTTTTCACTATTAACTGTTGTAAATTCTCCCTCAAATTTCTATGCAATGCTAAAAGTGGAAATTATGTCATTGAGTTTTTTCCAAACAGTAATTCAATGACATTTAACACAGTAAAATCACATCCTGAAGGTGAAGAAATTACTTAATATGTACAATTTAGACTTGTATTTATCTGGATATTTGATTTAAAAATATGTGAAAATGTATGCTAATTCAAATATAAATTTAGTGATAATTTGTGATATAATCATTTGGTTGAAAGTTAATTTTTAGTTTCAGTTGATTATTAAAATTAAAAATTATTTATTTATTTTTTCAGTTGAGAAAAAGTACACCGATTGTAACATGTTAAAGTAATTTTTATTATTTGATCCAACTAAACATTTTTTCAGTGCAGTTTTAGATTAAATATAGTATGTTTTACCACAGGACTCTGCCATCACTGTTTGAAATGTTATGTCAATTACCCACTTGATATGTGGTGAGTAGGTCAGCAAAATGCGTGTGTATGTGTGAGGGCTGGTGTGAGACAGGATGCCTTCAGCTGGGAGTGCCAGGTTTGCGAATGGAAATTAGTCTTGGAAGGTGTGTATTCAAGGCAATGTCCAGACGTTATTTTAAAATAATTTTTTTTTGCATTTGCATGTGCATGTGAAAGGGCTAGTGGACATGCATGTGTCCATATGTTCTGTTTGCTGCATATGTGCGTTCCAAAGGTGCTTATGATCTTGAGAATGTGAATACGTGTGTATTTCTGTACCTCTGCAGAGCCTGCTGATTGCTCAACATCCTCTCAGGTCATGTGAAATGTGAGCAGAACAGAGCACAGGATGTGCAGCACTGGCTCTCAGCGTGCAGTTAGAGCACACACACTCACTTGCTCCCTCACTCACTCATTTACATGCTCGCTCACTCATTTTTGTTTCACTCCTCGCCTCTGCCTTCGCCACTGCACTGCTACACATAACATAATGGGCCTATTATTGTGCCTTTTTGTTTAAGTGTGACTTCAGCACATTCAGCCCTGACACGGAGAGTGTTTGTGTTGGGACATCATGTTAAAATTGCTTCTGTACACACCTGTATGAGGAAGAGAGTGACAAAGAGGGTATTTCCTGTTATGCAGAACATGTTATACACAAAGGTCACCTACTCATTGGCCCAGCCACAAAATTAAGTTAATCTTGATTTTTTTTTTAAATCACCTTTGAATGATCTCTGTAATTTTATAATAAAGTTTTTAAGGAAAAACAAAGAAACATATGGAATATTTTTAGAATATTTTTTCTGTTTTCTTTTTTAATATTTAATATAATTATTTAAAATATTTAAAGTGATTTCAAATAAATATTTGTTCTATAAATGCAGATCTGTATTTTGATTTTGCATATCCAATTATTTTATTTTATTAGTTTAGTTCTTATGTCAGTTTGATCTAGTAGTAAGTCATTAATTTTTAGCTAATATTGAATAAGTTTGGACAAGTTTGGACAAGTCACTCAAGGACAGACAAAAATCTAAGTCTAAGTCTAATAGTCTAAGACTATTTTAATGGTTCTTTAAATTCCACTTTATTGCTCAACAACCTTAGTCCCCATTCACTTTCACTGAATGACAAAGAGCAGCATGAACAATCTATGAAATGTCTTCTTTTGTGTTCCATGTAAAAAAATAAAATAAATAAAAAACAGTTTTTAGATATTAGTTAGATATTTTTTATCCAATTTTTATTTTATTTTATTTCATTTCATTTTATTTATTGTTGCCCTGGTCCTATTGTGTAAAGTGTTAGGAGTGTAAACCTCTGATTCATAATTCTCATAGTGTTTAATATTGTGTTGTAAAAAAAATAATAAAATAATAAAATCGCCTCTAAAGACTTCTTAATTTAATATTTTATCCAATATATTAATATGTATATCATGAGGATGTGGAATGACACATAACAATGTGTGCTATGAATTAGTCAAAGCCCTGATGTAGCAGTTACTGCGGAGTTGAACATTAATCTCAGACCAGTGGAAACAAACTCATCGTGATTACAGGGTGATGATACACTGAGTTCTGTAGATACACAATAGCCTCCCTCCTTTTCTCTAGAGAGACTCGACCCTCATCCACAGGACCGTTTTTGCTTATTATTGAGCTACTTCCTGACAGGAGTGGTCGGGCTTCAGCAGGATGCAGGATGTGGTGGGGGCCGTGGTGAGGTGTGTGTGTGTGTGTGTGTTATTATAAGAAGTAGCTCTGAGGCTTCTCTGTTCACATGGGAAGTCAGTGGGGAAAATGAGCATCCACAGTTCAACTCAATACTGACCCCTTCAAATGAATCACTCTCATTTCCCTCTCATTACACAAGGCATCAGCAGACCCTCAGGATCAGGGCTGTGCGCAGAGCAGACACTTTCTAATGTTTTTTTTAAAGACAAATTATATTTGTAAAAATGGTTTTGAAGCACTTTATATGCTATAAAATATATAAAAGCCTTTAAATGTGTCCTGTTAATCTTGGTTTTGTCCTGTTAATCCTGAATTTGAATGGATTTGACCCACATCACCTACAACCTTTTGCATTAAATTATTTGATAATCAAAATATGTTAGGGATTGACATGCAGGTCAAGATTTCAGTTCAGCCTGCTTGTTATCACGCATTTACTGCCATCTTGTGGTTAAAAAAAAGAAAAGCGTGGTCTCTTTAAATGGTCTTCCATCCCTCCAGTAGCCTATGGACACGTATACAATATAGATTTTGATTTATTTTCTTGTCAAATCATTTGTTTATTTATTTATTATTTCAAAAATAACGTTTAAAGTCAACTTTGGAAAAAGTTCTTACGGCTTAAATCTCAATGCAGTTGGAAAGTTATTGTTCTTTATTCATTCATTATTTTACATTTTTTAATTAATTATTTTTTAATGGTCTTTAAGACCCTTGGTAGCATATGCTTTTAGGTTTATTATGGTATTTGACAATTTCACAAACTATTGATAAACACTTTGCAAACTATATTTTATATGCAAGTCTATATGACACAAACACCCAGCAGCCATTATTGCTATTTAAAAGCATAAAATATCTAAGCTTTTCCATTGTCAATCCTTAACACTTCCCTAACATATTCTGTCCAACTTACTTGGGATATTTATTTGATAATGATTACAAATATTTTAAATATACTTGGACGTTTAAGGACCAATATTCTGTCTTAGATTCCTGCGTTATGTAGTGATTAGTTAAATGTACATAATATTGAAGGCTTTATTCTGTTGTGGATTGCATCCAGAACGAGAAGACAGCGTTTTTGACACAGTACCAATGAAATAAATGTACCGGCGCTACATTCTTAGCTGCTCTCGTATCACTCCGCCTCCACGTGAAGTTAGCGCCGTCCTGCAACGGCCTGCAACTGTTGTTACCGATTATTAAAAAAAAAAAATTGCACCCGAGGGCTTCCTTATTAATTTTATGGTGAGGATAAACATTTTGATAAATGACTACAGTTTTAAGAGTCCCCATTTGAAGCACGAAAACTAAATCATCTGTCGTAACCGACGACAAATAGCAAGAAAAGATTGTTGAAAATGTGTTATATTGTAGATAGATATGTCATCTAAATTGTCCATAGTAACTTGGGTTGTAATATTTCTGGATTGGATTTGTCGAATTGCTAGTATTTTGTTGTTGTTTTTTGTTTTGTTTTTAGTAAGAAGTAGCCTAAGTATTATTTTCCTGACTTATTGTGCTTTAATGATTGCACTGTCCTTTGAAATATATATGTCCTTTTATAATTCATTTAAAAACTGATTATTTACAAGCCAGCTATGCATACATTACGAAGTCCTCATGATGGCACTATTTCCACAGCAGTCTGGGATGTCAGGCACCCGCACTTATGCCCCTCTTAGCATCAGCGTCATCTACGTTTGCATCTGCAAGTCCACAGGCACGCATCGCATGGAATCAAACATGGAATCTATAAAAGTTCAGGTAAGGATCACAAATATAGGCTACTTGTATATAATGACCTGACATGCAGTTCAATTCACGGTGTAACTTAACTGAGAAAGCCACAAGTTAACATGACAATGTGGCAATCGATAATGTTTTATACACGAAACCATCAGTGAGGTAAATGACATGGTCACTGGTGAGGGGACCACTGGAGTTTTCTGAGGGGTCACCGATGAGGTCATAGCTTGGGTCATCTAAGGAAAGATCTCACCAATTAGATTGTTGCTGAGATCTTGATTCTGGTCACTAATAGCTGTTTAATGACTGCCTTGATTGGATTT
>NW_015513414.1:4783-6002 GCF_001515645.1 Sinocyclocheilus grahami | reverse complement strand
GGTAACTTGAGGCCACCAGCAGAGCGATATTTATACTCAAACTGGACAAACATGCTGCTGAAAGCAGTGATGGATGAGATTGGGGCCACTGCGGTGAAACAACACGACAACACAAAAGCTGTCCTGCTGCAGAGAAGACACTACAGCCACTTGAGTGTTGAAAGCATGACAGCGGGTAGGACATGAGAGCTAGGTGACTGAGGGTCTGCTTGCCTGGAGCTTTCCCTGGAAAACCTTGGAAGCTGCTGATTAACCACAAGGATGAATTTCATGTCAACTTCAAGTTTCAATTGCATTATTTCAAATAGGTCACTTAGGATGAAAGTGAAAGAAAGGCTACTGGAATAAGACCAAAGCTTCAGAGGGTCTCTTCTTTTTTTTTTTTACCAGGATCACATTGCAAGATCAATCAACATCAGGGAGAAATACTCAAGACTGTCCTGGTGGTGCAGATCCAGAGCTGAGCTTGTGTGTGGGTTGTGTATGTTTTTGTGTGGCTGGTCAATACAGAGAAGAATAGACAGCATGATGCATCAGGGCTGTGCTGATGTGATCGATTACCTCTCATTGCCAAAAATCTGTTTTCCCTCCCAGTGATGGAGAGGGTGCTGAGTTGGTCCTAATGGAGGGTGATGTGTCGGGTCAGTAGCCAGTAATCACAGGGGCGAAGCGTTCTTTCACATGGGGCCTTTGGGGATGTGGTTTTTGTGTCCCTTTTTGTGGTGAAGTTCAGTTTTTAAATCTAATCAGGTCCCACAAATGGAACTTTGCAATGAAGGAAAAGACTTTCCTTTGTTGGTATTCCAAAACACAAATACCCTTAATCCTTTCAGAGGTGCATAACATTCTGCTGACACAAATCGATGAGGAAAAAGCACATAGTTGGTGTCCGTGACTGATTGGACCTCGCCGCCTCTAACAGCATTCATCTGGTTATTGACAATATTTGAAGATTAAAGGTAGGGATGTAGTTTATCCAATATGGAAATTCTGTCATTATTTAATCAGTCTTATAATGCTTCAGAGATGTTGGACTTTATTTTGTCTGCTAAGCACAAAATGAGAACGTCCAAACTGCTCTTTTCCATTCTGCAGAAGTGACAAGAAGCCGTCAAGCTCCAAAAAAGCACTATTAAAATAGCATAAAGTTAGTTTAACTGTCTGTATTTCAAATCTGCTGAGTCCATACAATAGCTTTGTGTGAGGAACAGTCAGTATT
>NW_015513414.1:0-981 GCF_001515645.1 Sinocyclocheilus grahami | reverse complement strand
GAAGGGGTGTGTGATGAAATACATCAAAATACAGACCAGCTTAAAATCGACCATGTGTTGAGTTGAGAGAAACAAGCTGTATTTCTACATAAAAAGTTTGCTAATCAGTATTTTTGTCCTTTTTTCAGAAAAAAAATATATTTACACATAGTTAAACCTAATTAAATTTAACTGAGAAGGAAAAATGGCATAATATACTTGAATAACGTTGATTTTTTTTATAAACTTAATGCCGCTGGCAATTTTTTATTGTTTTAAACATAAACCTAAAACATATACTTAAAATAATAATAATAATAATACAAACATTTTCTTCCAAGGAACACCAAACGTAAATCTTTAAATATTCTTTATGCAATCATATGCAATTTCTTCCCAAGAAAAGTTTAACTTATTTTAAAGTTATTATTATTAATATTTAAATGTTTTAAATACATTAAGCTGGGAAGTAAGATTAGCACAGTACATCTTGAACTAAGTTTGTTTTTCTTACTCGACTGGCAATTTTGTTGCTGTTTTAAACAAAACTTTTTTTTTTTAAGTTTTTCTTCCATGGAATACTAAAAGTAAAATTTTGAATATTCTTTATGCACAAAATGTTTGCTTCTCAAGAAAATGTATCTTATTTTAAATATAGTAACATTTAAAATAAGGTAAATTTTCTTGAGAATACATAATATTAATATATTAAATAAATTTAGCTGAGAAGTCAACTTTTTTAAATGATTTAATTATGCTTATTTTTCCTACCCCGCTTGTGTTTTTAAAATTGTTTTAAACATAAAACTAAAAATTGAATTTTTTATATTTTTGCTTAAAATTAAATTTGCTTAATTTTAAGCATTATTTTTATGCTTAAAATAATAATAATGATAATAATAATAATGAATACAATAATTTTCTTCCAAGGAACACCGAAGTATGCTATCTTATGCAATTTTTGCTTCTCAAAAAATATCTTAAAGATATTTACATTATTTA
>NW_015513413.1:24275-25715 GCF_001515645.1 Sinocyclocheilus grahami | reverse complement strand
GTTCTCAACTCTGGCCCTTGAGGTCCACTTTACTGCAGAGTTGAGTGACAGACTACAAGTGTGTTTTGGGATTTTGTCCGACACAGTGGTCAAAAGTGTTTTTCAAATATTGCTTAGTGCACCTTTAAACTTCTCGACCACTGCTATACTCGGCAACTCAAATAAGAAGAGAACTGAAGCTCAGAGCATTTGCAAACATGGCTACAGGGAGCTTAAATCTCAAAGAACCCTGCAGGGTTAGATATGAATTAGCTCGCCTTATGAGTGGCCTGCCCAGGGTGGCTTCTTGAAGCCAGAACACCTGGCAAGGTAGCAGAGCCCTTCCTTCAGCCTGTATTATCTGACAGGCCTCCATCATCAGAGAGCAGGGTACGCAATACCACTCAAAGGTGAGAGAAATACCACCAGGCTCAACCTGGAAGCTACCACATCAAGGATACCCGAAAAGACCTAACAACTTGAGTATGCAGCGCTGCTTTGGAATCTTGATGACCAAGGAGGCCCCCAAAGGGGGCCTAACAACTCTGTGTCAAGATCCAGTGATGACATGAACAGGGAGGCCTAAGAATAAAGGCCTAATAACATGTTATTAAGGGAAACAGAATTCTGTACCAGAGATGTTCCTACAAGCAGCCCTCAGGAGCTCGAGGGAGGTACAGTCAAGCTCCTGCCCCCGGGAAGTGGAATGCTCAACTATACCTTCTCGTAGGTGAAGAGCATTGACTCAATCCAGGGGCACTAAAAGGGCCAAGGAGGCTACACAGACCTACAACTTGGACTAAGGAGAACCTAACTGGGGAGGCCTAGTAGAGCACCAGAATGAAGGGAGAGAGGGGCCCAGGTAAGATCCTCAACTGACTTTTGACAGGGGAGGCCCATGGAGGGCCACATTACACAGTATTGAAAGTCAGTGGTACAGAATGAAGGCCCCAGGTGTGCTGCAAAAGGTAAGCATAGCATACATACAAGAGATGCAAGAATACTAGCAGTAACAAAGATGAGAATGCGTCAACGGGAGGCTAATAACCTTAGGTAATGAAATGTATCTTACTCACCCACCGTAGCTCCCACGCACAGCTCTTAAAGCTTACAGATATCTTCTGGAGACATGGTTGGAGGAACCACACTTGGAGTCAACCTAGATTCAGACTATCAACAGGCAGTTCTATGTAGATAGAAACAGCCAAAAACATCATCGGTCCAGCATAGGGGACTTACGAGAGCATTGAGAGCACCTTGTCTGGATCACCTCCCTCAAGTCTTGCCTCTTTCTTTTTGACTCATGCTCAGCTGCCTTCAAGTCTGTTATCCCTCGAGGGCTCAGACCTGGGCCTTCAAGTGATGAAGGACTTGGAGACAGCTGAGCACGTCTTCACCTCCTTAAACTTCTTGTCCACTGTCTCAATGGAAGTGCCAAAAAGTTTTAAAAGCCTTCTTGAT
>NW_015513413.1:22537-23147 GCF_001515645.1 Sinocyclocheilus grahami | reverse complement strand
TATTAACTTTATTAACTATATTGTGTTGTTATTTGTGTGGTATATTCCTGTCCTTGTCCAGAACTCACCAAAAATAAGACTGAGCCTAGGAAAATCATCCGTTCCCCAAATGATAATAATGATCTTGCGTGAGATCTATGGAAAATTTGGTGTGAGAAAGAACACACTGTCAGTCAGGAGATTCTAGATCAAACAGCAAACAAGGAGCTTTTCTGTCACTAGATTTGAAACTTAACAAATTCACACATCAGCTGGTGTGAAGCTGTGATCTGTTTCGACTTAAAGCACATTTGACAAATCTGTTTATACTCTATTGTCTTAGTATTGCATGTGTGCAAGCAACTCTCACTTCTCCTCTTTGTTTCAAAGGGGAAGTTATTAATTTCCAACATGCACTCCCATAGTCCATAGAAAGCCCTTTATTTGCCATTTTAAAATGGAGCTTTGCAGTGCAAAAAATTCAATAATTCTTCTTTAACTTTGTGGTTGAAAATGAGGCAAAAGTTTATTTATTTAAAACATTTATGCAACAAATATACATGTAATATCATTGGTTTGTGGCAATAATAGCTTTCCTGAGGCGTATCCAGAATCTCATGTTACTCAAAGG
>NW_015513413.1:21879-22196 GCF_001515645.1 Sinocyclocheilus grahami | reverse complement strand
AATGTTGGAGGCGATGGACTTCCCTGCTTGAAAGTCCCGCATATGAAGGCAAAGCTGAATAGGTGGAACACTGTTCTCCAGATTCTCCATCAGTTCATTCATGACCCAGACTTCATCATAGCTGGAGAAAATCACAAATGCATCATAGGAACATTCTGGTTGACCAGGTGATCTATAGCCTCTCAGTAGAATACAGCAATACTGAAGATAAAACTGAAATCTATAAACCAAGAATGACAAAAGAACTACTACTGTAACAAAACATACAGATAAAACAATTGTGAGTCTTTTCTTGTGCACACAGCTGTCAATGTCAA
>NW_015513413.1:1313-7253 GCF_001515645.1 Sinocyclocheilus grahami | reverse complement strand
TATTATATGTAGGTATCCTATTTGCTTTATCAGTGTGATTTTCCCCGTAATTCTGATAAAGTTTGAAGCAACCCCTTTACCACACTACACGCGTTACGGAAAATAACAATCATGACAGAAATTCACAAATGTATAAATTGTAAGAAATAAAAAGCTACAGTTTGAGACCAGAAATGCATTGCGTAACTGATTAACTAATTTCTGTAACAAATACGGCTGTCACATCATGTGACAAAAGAACGAACGACTCAGATCCGAAGACTCGAGAGGTGAACTAATCATTTCTGTATCCGGTGCAGACTGCATTATAGCCTATGGGGCTGATCAACGAATGACTCGAACCCGAACCCGAGGACTCGATGGGTGAACTAATCAATTCTGTTTGCTGTAAAGAACCTATAGGATGTTGCGCATGCGGGTAAACCCGAAATGAACGAATCCCTCGATGAGACGAGTCATGTGAAAGATTCGTTCAAATTGAACGATTTGTTCATGAACGACACGTCACAATATCAAACCATGTTCAAATCCAGCATCGAACTGGGCCTTTTTTATAAACAACAAAACTTGCGAAACTCTGTTGCTTCCAGAAAAGAACATACTGGATCCGCTGTTTACATAACACTGGGTTCTTTGGGAAGCTGAACAAGGTTATCTTTCCCTTACAACCAAAAACACACTTCTTTGGAGACATTCTTCCCGAGCAAGTCCCGTACAGTGCTGCCGAATGAACATGTTGATGGGCACTCTTGCTCTTGCTCTGGTTGCTGTCTGTGCACTCTTCCGGGAGAAATGCCCATACAAGAAATTCCACCCTTCATAACGTCATGAAGAGCCATGCTTGAAAAAACTTTCAGAAACTTGTACAATCCCAGAAGGAGAGTATTTGGTACAGCATACAGATAAAACAATTGTGAGTCTTTTCTTGTGCACACAGCTGTCAATGTCAACGTCTGTTGCTCTAAAATCTGAACTTGGTGAGAAGGTTTTACAGAAAATATTTTCCGGCTGCTCCAAAACGTTCTGATTGTGGATAATCCACCAAATAAAATCTGTCTGGGAGCAGGAGCAATCGATGGGGTTAGAGGATAAATTAAAGTCCGAAAGGTTTGTGAGCAACTTTTGGAGAACATTAAGTGGAATGCTAGTAATGCTGTTTTTATCGTCATAAAGTGATGTTAATTGTTTAAGGTCTGGGTAGGCCAGAAAATGTATAGTCATTAAATGGTTACCTCTGAGATTCAAAAGTCTAAGGCCCTGTCCACCCGAACGCGGTTATTTTTAAAACCGCAGCTTTTTCTACTCGGTTAGGCCGTTCGTCCACACGCAAACGCAGCACCAGTTCACTGAAACCAAACATTTTTGAAAACGCCTGCCAGGGTGAAGATTTTCAAAAACTCTGGTTGCAGTGTTGTCGTGTAGACAGCAAAACCGGAGTTTTTGGCTTGTGATGTCAGCGCCTGCGCTGTTATCTCCGCCTACTGGAAACTTTTTCAGGCTTCTGATTGGCCAACGTGGCTTTACGGTTGAGATTATATCGCCACCTGCTGGTTAGGCATGCTCATGACAGTGATTCATAGCATGCGTTTGTGTTTTCATGTGGACGGAGATTTTTTTTTAAACGGAAGAAGTTTATAAAAATACCCGTGTACGTGAGGACATGGCCTAAGCCTCTGAAGATTTCTGAATGAGCTTAGATGTAACACTACCATATGACAGGGCAATATGTCAAGGTGCTCTAGAAGTGAGATTATTAAATAAATATCTTGCTACATCACCTTGAAAATTATTGCCGGCAATCTTGAGAACATTAAGATTCTTCAGCCCATAAAAGCTGAATATGTTAGTAAAGGTGGTACTTGAATAAGAAACATCCAGATACCTCAAGTACTTTAAGTTAGACAAAACTGAAAGGTATCCGACACGTACAACAGTTGTATTGTGGAAATCTAGAATCTCAAGTCCCTCAAGTCCTCCTAAGTCAAGGCCAATTTCTGCATTACTACTCAAATTCAAATATCTGATTTGAGGGGTGCCAAAAAGTGAGGTGCAGCACTGTTTTAATCTAATTTGGTTAGAGCAAAAAATCCAAATACTGGAGCTTAGGCATGTCTATGAAGGCATCAGCCCAAATAGGTGCACTGTTGTAATTACTATTTTTTCTAAAGTATGGAGATGTGAAAGCGGTTTACCTGGCAAAGTACTTAACAGACATCAAGTAAAGCTCCTTGATTTCACGAAAACATACATAGGGGAGAGTGGGGTAAGATGAGCCAGTGGGTAAGTTGACCCACCCCCTGTATCTTGCCAACTGTACACTTTTATTGTCATGTGACCATATATTTTGAAACCACCCATAATTTCTGCCAGACTGTGAAAAGAAGAAACACACGGGAGGAGTGGAAGGCACCCAATTACTTTAATAACTGTTTTTGGCTTGTCAAAGTAAAATTTTAGCATACCATATGTAATGGCTGTTACATCAAAGTAAATTGATCCAGGTCTAAAAATAATTATGATGCATATAAGTGATTTAGCAATGTATAAAACCATGTAAATCATTTAGCTAAATATTAGCCTGAACTAGTAAGCAAGCTAGTTTTTTTCCAAAATGGCAGCTATGGGGCAAATTGATTTTATCTTACCCTACCATAAGGCACTGAAGTTAAGTTAAATCTCTGAAGTATAAACTGGTAGTTTAATTTGATAGTACACAACTGATTTAGTTGATTATATATACATATTATTTGTAGTTTATTTGATAGGGACAGTGTACAAGTGCACCAAAGAACCAGAAGATGCTTTTCATCACATTATAATCAGATATATCTTTCCACCTGTAGTCCCTAATGGCCTGTTCGACATTGCTGAAAAGCTACCATGCCAAGAATCTTTTGACTAAATTGTTCATTAGTTTCAATGACATCCCTTCATTCCAATTCAGTTTTTTATTTTAATTTTACTCAAACTCGCCGTTTAGTCTGCTTTTGGAAAGATTACAACCTTGGTGTTGAACATATTGTTTCAGAAATGCAAACAATTAAAGATTGAAATTTTCATTTGGTTGGTTTTATGTTGTTTACATTAGCTTTGAGAAAAAGAAATAAGACTGTTTGAAAAAGGAATTTTGATTATTAAGTTAGTTTTTAAGAGGTAAAGTATCTTTAAAATGTAAAGTGTTTGAACCAGATTCAGTCAGATGGTCAGTTTACAACCAGATGGTTCATCTTACTCATTGACTCGGGTCAACTTACCCCCACCCTGGGAAACTGAACCACAGGAACTTTTTTTTATAAGAAGCCATATTTTTAGAAGCCTTTGTCATAGATACATTCTGGTCATTTAAAATGATAGGAAACATCCTGAAGTTACTTACTTTGTACTTTTGCGTCATTTTCCCTTATCTTGAGAACCACATAAGTAAAAAGTGGCCCATCTTACCCCCACTCTCCCCTACTCCAGTTCATCAATTAGACCTCCGATTAATGCTACATTTGTGGCATTAATCACACAGCAAAAGACAGAAATTGGCTCACTAGGCTTCTCCATAATGTAATAATGTACCTCCTGGAAATAAAGCACAGACCATCTAAAAAGTCAGTATCTGAAAGTGAAATCTGAAACTGCCCTTGTGCTTTCCCAAATTTCAGCCTTTTGACATTAAGACCACATAGAGCTTTTAGACCAGCTTGCTGAGCAGCTGATGAAACAAAGGTGGATCGGATGTTCAGTTCTCTAAGATAAATGTCTTTGAAAGCTCCTGGTTCAATGTATAATAACGGATTCCAAGAGAGATTCACATTCATGTTTCTGCCGATATCTCGCAACACAGCAGTGTGATCAGTTTTGATGATGGATATATTATTGGCATGTAGATCATGTAAACTGAAGTCTTTGAAGGTGCTCATGAATGGAGGGAGAGAGAGTAATGCAGATGGGCATTAATCTTCAGTTTAAAAAAAATTAATCCTTAAATTTCAAATTGAATGATTGTCCAGCCCCAATAGAAACATATATAGTGAAAGAACTAATAGTGAAGAAATTCATCTTGACATCTCTAATCAAGATTTTCTCAACCTGTCATAAAATAAGCCAGCCTTGTTTGAGGTCATTGCATATGAGGAACTAACACTGTGGTTTTAAACAATGAGGAATTTTGGCTGAAAATACATAGAGAAGTAATGAACAAGTCATTCATTTCCAAAACATCCCAAATTAATTTAAAGAAGAAACATTAAAAAAAGAATTGAAATTTAAAAAAAAGTTTAAATAAAGAAAAAGTTTCATAAAGAAAATAATTACCTCTGTGATTCATAATCTACCATGAATTGTTGAAACTGACATTTGCATTACTAAATCTCCAGTAACCATTATAACACAATCACCAACAACATAGTAAACATGTAACTGACTGCTCAAGACCTTGACTGAAAAATAATCTACTGGCCCTAATGTGAAAAGCAAGTCCACTGTAACAGTTAAGAAAATATCTACATATGTAATCTTCCAATCAACCACTGGAAATAAAACATGTTTAAAGGGGTCATATGATGCAATTTCAATTTTTCCTTTCTCTTTGGAGTGTTACAAGTTGATTGTGCATAGATAAGATCCCTGAAGTTGCAAAGACTAAAGTCTCAAAACCAAAGATATATTCTTTATCAAAGTTAAGACTCTGCCACGCCCCCCTAAAACAGCTCGTTCTAACACGCCCCCACATATCTACCTCACTATGTGGACGCAAAGAAAGAAGGCGTGGTTTCAGTAACCGCAGTTAGTGTTGAAGCAGCCATGTCAGGGAGACGCTGTGTGTTTCTAGGCGAAAGCAAAAGCACTTTATTTGGCCTTCCAAAAGTAGATGCATTTAGTCATCTTTAAGATTACTTACAACAGAACAGCAATGCATTTTATGGACAACTGTTTTGTGAACCTAGGAGAAGAGGTAATTATGACTTTGCTATGACAATCTGGCTCTTCTGAATCAGCTACGGTTTTGTTATTAGTTTAAGTATTTGCTATTGATTGTTCAAATGCGGAGTTTTGCGCATCATGTGTGTGTGTGCGTGAGCGAGCGAGAGGGTCACATCACAGTGGAGTCAGCTGTCTTAACCGTGGCTTGTGTACTGCAAACACAAGCTTCATCTCCGTCTCTGTCACGCGACTCTGTTCCCGTTTCGGGCTTAAACTGATGGTAAAACTAATGACATTACTTACGTCTTTACATTTATTTTGAAAGATGAAGCTCGCAATTATGGTAAGGGGCGTTACATTTCCAACGAGTGCTTGCGGTGTTCCGCCAATCACAATGCATTGGGTCAGCTGGCCAATCAGAGCAGACTGCGCTCGTCGGAAGGAGGGACTTTGTAGAAAACGAAGCGTTTGAGAGAGGCGGGGCATAGAGGACCTACAATAATGTACAGTATTTGAAAAATAATGTGTTTTTGAACATTAAAGCATGTCAACATATTCTGTTACACCAAATAATGATCTTTAAAAAAAAAGCATCATATGACCCCTTTAAACCTAAAAAAAAAGGCACACAGAAGAACGATAAACATGAGCTACCAGCAGATGGCCCTGCACACACATCTAACACAAGGTCACTTCAGTCAGAAACTTCAATTTCCTGTTGACTTTGCTACAAGGATAACCTCAACAATTACTCTTAGTATAATACAACCTTCGGATTTTAACAGCAATTCTGCAGATTAAATGTAAAATATTAAGTCACCAATAATGCGTCTTCCTCAACATGATAAATACCATTTTTTACAATGTTAAATACACTACACACAGCAAACCTTGACAGAAGCCGAAAAGTACTATAAAAACACTATGAACTTGTTGATAGTCAACAGCCTTTATTTATCCATATATGTGAGCCACTCAAAGATGGGGGAATAGACAAATAGGACAAGAATTGACTACTATAGAGGGCAA
>NW_015513413.1:0-623 GCF_001515645.1 Sinocyclocheilus grahami | reverse complement strand
TATTTGCATTAAAGTATACACAATCTATTATTATTATTATTATTATTATTAATTAATGTTGATACTCTGCTAAATGTATCCAGAATACAACTAAATGCTATACTTTGCTGTCTGACTTGAGCGATGACTGGGATAATCTTAAATGCGCAGTTAGTCATTGGTAACATGGGTGGATAGCAGGGAGAAGCACTGAAGACAATCAGGGGAATGCTTAGGCTGTACCAAGTCCGCATAATAAACAAAATCAGCTGTACAATTCAGTTGTGTTGAAAACTAGCGACATGAAGTGAACCGAATCTCCCAACAGAATGTATACATTATCTGATTTTGTTGGGTTGACCTTTTATGATCAAGATCTACTTTTCTCAACTTGACTTGATGACAAGACAACATTTCTTGCCCCTCACTTTTTGTGCTGCTCTCGTGAGCGAATTTCCGGGAGTTAGTCAAGTTAATATGCTGTTTTAGGTTGCAGACTCTGTTGGTTTTTATCATAATGATAATTAATATGGCCTTTATATAGGACAGCTTGTTCAAAACTAGTGTCATCCCCTAAAAGCACCATCCCACTTCACCTACAAGAGATGGATAAGACTAACTCGATCATACATCAAAAATGCTAA
>NW_015513412.1:5375-7254 GCF_001515645.1 Sinocyclocheilus grahami | reverse complement strand
ATCTTTAGCTCAAGTCCCCTGTTGTAACAAAATCAAAAAGCTCTGTGTGTTTTCCACAGCAGAATGGTCATAAATTAGGAGCAGAGGACAGTGTTTAGCCGTTTCTGTCTGGCAGTGACCTCTGGTGACCTGAATGCAGTCAGTGTGCACTTCACCAACACTGTTGTTTCAGCTGTGTGAGTGTGTGTGTCTGTCTTTTGTGTTGGTGGACACAGTCAGCTGAGGTCAGATTGGTTGGTTTGTGGCCAGAATTCTGAGGGTCTGCAACACGTCGCTTTCTTTGATCTTCTCAGGTTGTTCTGGTCTTGCCAAGGAGAGTGAGGGTGCAGTATGTTAATGTGCTAATTTAAGCTCTGTAAAATGGACAGAATATTAGTATTTATTAGTGGAAAGCCGGCAAAGAACGTAGAGGAAGATTTTAGAGCTCGGATGGTGCTCTTTCACGGCTCAGGAGACTTCTCAAAAAATGTTTCATTTAGGTATCAACTTTCACACTAGTGTTTCTCTAAAGATTCCTCAGACAAAAAAGATACTTAAATACGGAAGCATTTCCACCAATGAATAAAAAAAATAAGGTAATTGCAAAAAACTTTCTCTCAATTGACTTTCTCACAATTCAGACTTTTTTTCACACAATTGTTTATAGTTTATATCTCACAGTTAATACTTAATTTCTTGCAATTCTGAGAAACAAACTCAGAATTCTGACTTTCTTTTACGCATGAGTTTACATACCGCAATTCAGTTTTTTTTTCCTGCCTTGGAATCAAAAATGAAAAAGGTAATAGTGACTTTTTTTTTCTCCCAATTCTGACTTTTTTTTCCTCACAGTTATGAGTTTATATCTCAGTTCTGATTTTCTTCTCAGAATTGCATGTTTAAATCTTGGAATTCTGTTTAAATCTCACAATTCTGAGTTTTTGTCTTGTAATTCTGATGTATTTTCTCAAAATTACGAGAAAAATAGTCAGAGTTGTGAGATAAAAGTAGCAATTTGCCTTTTTAAATTTTGTGTCCCGTGGCAGGGGTGGATAGCATAACATTGTTTTATTTTGTGTGCGGCAGTCGTCCGCAGTTGATCCCTTGTTAAACTTTAAATTAGCTGTGGTATAGTGAATTATACATCCTAGAAAAGGTTGTCAAAATGATGTATGATTACTGTCGATGCAGTTATTTATTAGATCATTTAATGCATTATAAGGTGCATTACAAGACATAATTAGTGCATTAAGAAAATGTTATAATACCTTATATACACAGGCTTCAAGTAAAGTGTTACCATGATTTTTTTTCACCTAAAATTTAAATTTAGCTAAAAACCGAAAAGTTTATTTATTAATTGATCAATTAATCACATTTATTTAATGATCAGCACTCAAATAAAAACTGAGTTGTATATAAACATTTAAATTGCACACACGTTTTATATCATGTTTTCAATGATAGAATTATGTTTCTACTCCAATTTGGTGTTTGAAACGGTCTCATAACTCGTCTTCGGTCATCTTGATGGACAGAGAATAGTGATAACATGCTGACATGGTGGTTCCTGTGAAATGTACTACTCCTCCTCTCATCACATTCTCATCTAACTTCGTCTAATTCCCGTCTAAACAAGAGAAATTTTCTCAGAATAGTTGAGATTCCAGGTCAGCCTGTGGACAGGATATTAATTTCCCTTTCAGCTTTCTTTAAGCACATTGACTCAGGTGCCCCATATCTTTGTTTTTCATGTGAGAGCTGAAACCTGACGCCTGAACCTCTCTGGTCTGTTTGGACTGAGCTCTAATCATCTGCTCTTTATGGGAGATTAGACCTGCCGTTTAGTGAATATACATATAATATACAGTGGGTACGGAAAGTATTCAGACCCCCTTAA
>NW_015513412.1:0-1930 GCF_001515645.1 Sinocyclocheilus grahami | reverse complement strand
GGTAGAGAGTCTACTATACCATTTATATGACAGAATCCATTTTTTGATACTAAGCAGAAACTCTGTGTGTCAGACGAACTCTTCCAGTGTCGACAGCTTCATTGAATGCAAGTGATTTAGATGCGATGATGCATTGTGTAACTGCAGGTTGCAGGTTACATGGTGTGGTAATATAGAATTATAGAGGTCACAGGTGTATGAATAGCTCATGTTTTTACAACGGCTTTAAATACGGCTTATTCATTCAATGTTTTGCGGCTTTGAGTGTTTTGTTTTGAATTCAAGTGTTTTATAACGTGAATGCATTGATGCATTTAGACTTATCATTCATTACACAATACTGTGATATAGAAGTTCTAAATAAAAAAAGAAAGTACTCTTGAATTATATTTATTTTTTAAAGATATTTCATTCATAATTTGTTTGGCTGTTAGGTTTTTTTTTTTTTTGGCCAACATTTAGTTCTTTATGGCTATTTGTTCTGTTTCTAATTAAACAGGCTTTTAGTTTTTTTTTTTTTATAATTAATTTTTTTAGCCAGCATTTATTTTTAAGACCATTCCTGATCATTAGACTTAAACTTGCTGTTAGTTTGTTTTAATATTTTTTTAAGTTAACTTTTATTTTTATGACCATTTTACATTATATTTCTGATCGTTGGAATTAAACAGCTGTCAGTTTTTCATTATTTTTATTTAGTTTTTAATTAAAATTTTCACTTCTGTTTCTAATCATTAGGATTAAACAGGCTGTTAGTTTTTTTTTAATGTTTATCTTTTTTTTATTGTTATTATTTTTTAATGACCATTTTCTGTTCTATTTCTGATTATTGGAATCAAATAATTTTTTTATTTTAATTAAATTTTTTTATTTTTTAGACAAGGTTTATTTTTTAATGACCATTTTAGATTGTATTTCTGATCATTATTAAACAGGTATTCTTTTGCTACTGTGTCTGTGTCTGTAAACTTCTGTGTAAATGTCCTCATGTTGTGACAGATTTATGAGGTGTAAATGTTGGCAGTTCTGTAGTTTTGTGTTCCGATATTTTCGCCAATCTCACGTCAGAAAGTTTTTGGAAGTTTTGGAACTTCAGAACATTATGCTTCAACGGGAAAATTTGATTCCTCAAGTCATGAGCCTTTTAAATCTTATTACATTCTGTAAGATGAATAATTGCTGTTTTTCTGTCAGAGATTAATGCATCAGGGAAGAAAACTGGCAGGTAGCCGTCACACCCCGAGACAAAATCAACAGCAGCAGCGCAGAGATAATGATAGGATTCACTACAACACATTAACATGCCACATCATTCAATTTCCTTCGCATAATGTTTTCAGATCTCATTTCAAAACTCTTTTGTTTATGTAATACAGAACCGCAGTGATGTCAGAGTCAAATAACAGGCCAATGAGAGTCTGTTCAGGCTTTACATCATTCAGTCAAGCTTTCTTCAGTTCACTTAAGCTTTTTTGATAGTAAATTAGCTAAACCAAAGTATTTCTGTTGTCAGTCAGTAGTGTATATTGTAATACAAAATTTCTATATTGAATAATCACTGTTCTAACTTTTTATTTATCAAAGAATCCTGAAAAAAGTATCACAGGCTCCAAAAAATATTAAGCAGCACATCTGTTTCCAACATTGATTATAAATCAGCATATTAGAATGATTTCTGAAGGATCATGTGACACTGAAGACTGGAGCAATGATGCTGAATATTCAGCTTCGTTTCACAGAAATAAAAGCAAAAGTAAAGTGCAACATAGAGTGCAAGAAGCAAGTGTCCATCATCAAGTCCAAATCACTGAAATCAAAGTTCAGTATTATAGTGTAAGAATGACAACATATCCACGTGTTCTAATCTACTACTAATAAAATGATCATCAAAAAACACTTTTTAAAGGAGTATTTACCAGAAATGTTATTT
>NW_015513411.1:5619-7263 GCF_001515645.1 Sinocyclocheilus grahami | reverse complement strand
AAAGAGCTCTCCGACACTGCTGACTAGTGAGAATAACCATCTTTAATTACAGTTTCACCAGTAAAAAACTAATCTGATGACATCTGCAATGCTATATGTCTAGTACTGTGAATAAATCAGAATATACTGTAAATAATTATCAGATTATATCTGTAAATAATCTACTACTAGTTGCAATTTTACTCTTACTACTTAAAAAGCAATTACAGATATCAGTAGCTTTACTTTGACGAGTCAAAACTGAATTATGCCCAGTTATAATTCTAATTAGAGTGATGCACAATCTAACCTTATCTAATTAAAGCTGGATTAGAGCTAAATTAAATATACCTGAATGTGATTTGTAGAAATGGAGCAATATTTTTAATTAGAAGAGTCAATTGTGCAGATCTGAAATTAAAAACCAGTCTAAACAAGGCATATGGGAATGGGTTTCGGTAGAAAAGGTGTACAGATATATTATGTGTAGTCTGTATTTCAACACAGATATCTCGAAAACTATAGTTTTAACCATTCAAAACTAAGTTAGGACTAGTAACGCTCAGAGAATCAAAATAACATGCAGTGTAACTCGAGTCAGAGAAACATTAAAAGAGACAGAGATAACACATAAATGTACATATTAGAGATGCACCGATTGTAATTTTCTTGGCCGATTCCGATTTTTTTGTTAGTGTGATCTGCCGATACCGATTTTTGCCGATACCGATTTTCTTTCTAAGAACTATAATTGACAGCATATACAAACAAAAATCTACTTTTCTTCAATGCAAAGTTTTATTTTCATAAAAAAACACAAGTAAAAAGTCAGTAATAAAATAACAGATAAAAAAATGGTAAACAACAGCAAAAATAAATGCAATAAAATAAAGAGAACGATTAAGTTTTTCAGGTTAAGTAAGTTTTTATTCAGGTAAGAAATACTACAGAAATTAAAGTAATCAAATGTAAAATAACACTTCCAGTGTTATTTTACATTTGATTACTTTAATTTCTGTAGTCTTCATTGTAAAAATTAAAACTTACTTAACCTGAAAAACTTAGTTTCATAGCTCTCTTTATTCTACTGCATTTATTTGTGCTGTTGTAGTGATTTTCTTTGTCTTCTGTTCTTTGATTAACATGACAGACAGCAGCAGGAATATTGGACTGCGGCCCCTTTAAGAGTTTATCCACGGACCCAATATACTGTTACACAGCATGCGTTCTCTTTCTCAACTATTTAACGTTCCAAAACTGACTGCGTTTAACTGGATGCTCGCCAAGACGGGTATTTTTACAAAAAATTTTATGTATTTGAACGTTTTAGTGCAGTTAGCCACTCATTTTGGTATTTGTGGCTCACAAGCTGTTTGAGACTGAGCACAGATTGTGTGCGATCCACTAATATTGACGATGAGAGAGAAGGGGTCGTTGGAGAGAAGAGAGCGAGAATGCGCGGCTGACGTTATTGCCTGTGCCGTTGGTAACGAAACGGATTGGCTCGGAATCGGAAAGAAGTGAGACTGACCGACCGATCACCGATCCGGGCCGATCATGAGGAAAATCGGCCGATTCCGATACTTGGCCGATCGATCGATGCATCTCTAGTAAATGTATGTTTTGTTTCAGAGTCACACACACACACAGTCACACACACACACA
>NW_015513411.1:3483-3795 GCF_001515645.1 Sinocyclocheilus grahami | reverse complement strand
TCGTGCCTAACAACGCCTCTTAGCTGTTATAAAACACAGGTAAAACCTACACTAACCACAATCCTGAAGCGGGATCCAATCAGAGAAGTCTCAGACCCCGCTGCCATGACCGGCCACTGTTAGGAACCTCAGGCCAGCGATGTTCAGGTCTGTTCTCCTCTAAATACGTGGAATATCTTTAACGAGCTTCGTCATGATGTTTTGTCTGGACTCTGAATGCTCTGAATGCCGCCCGGTCCACACCCACAGCTCAAACGTAGAATGTGAAGGACACTTTCAGCTTCACATCAGGATGATTGGGGAAAGAAAAAA
>NW_015513411.1:2285-3457 GCF_001515645.1 Sinocyclocheilus grahami | reverse complement strand
GGACCGTTTCTTGGTTCCAGTGCTCCAGCAAATGCAGTTAGCTGACATATTAGGAAGAAAGTCCAATCTACTGAAGAGGAAGATGTTCAATCAGTAAATGGTTCTCATGTCCTCTGGACGGCCTCCATGTCTCTGACGGCAGGTCAGCGCTGTGAGAAACATCACTACACGCAGAGCACAGTAATGCGGGACATTACATGAATTTATAAACGCGGACTGAGGGATGCAGGACCTTCAGAGCGCTTGACGGCTCTCAAACCAGAGTCCAGCTCATCAGAGGTACTCTGGGAAATGTGTTTACAGGAGACACGCTAAATCAGGTCGGCAACACACAAGGACATGTGAGGACCGAGTGCGATGCATAAAACCACCAGATTTCACTCTCAACATCTGAGCAGGTGCAATAAAACCACAAACACTCTTCTTTACGAGGTGCAGAACTCCTGATTAAGATGAAGCTCACGAAATAAGGAAAACGGTCCCTGAAGGCATCAGTTCCTGCCTGAGCTTTAGCACTGAACCATCGGATCGAGTTTAATCTGATGAGAGTTTCCTCTGTTCACGTTCCTTTCATCCAACTATTGATGGAAACATCTGCATGAAGTTCTGCTTACAAGGAAACACTTCAGAGAGTCGTTCAACTCGAACTCGTTTACAGATTTCACTCTATTATATCAGAGCTCATTTCATCATGTCACTGAATTTAACTTTTAAACGCCGCATTTAAATTCAGTTTTTAATTTAATTCAATTTTTTTTTAAATTCTACTATCATTTTTACATTACAATAAATGAGGTTTCAAGAAATAGTTTTAAAAACAGTAGAATTGTATTAGTTTAATTGAACAAAATGTATTGTTCTATATTTATTATGACACACAAGGTGTTTGTTAATGGCCACGAACGATGGCAAGATATACAGTGCACATCTAAAATATTGTTTTATATACACTGCCATTCAAAAGTTTTGGGTCAGTATACTTGTTTTTTTTAATGAATATTTTTGATAGAAAGTGATAGTAAAGACTTATACTTTTAGAAAAGATTTATTTTTTGAATAAATGCTGTTCTTTTTAAATTTTCATTCATCAAAGGATCCTGAAAGAAATGCATCACAGGTTCCAAAAAAATATTCAGCCGTTTTCAACATTGCTAATAATCAGAAATGTTTCT
>NW_015513411.1:0-2275 GCF_001515645.1 Sinocyclocheilus grahami | reverse complement strand
ATGATGCTGAAAATACAGCTGCGCATCACAGAAATACATTATAATAAGTCTAAAGTGTAATAAAACAGAAAACCGTTATGCAGCCTTGATGAGCAGAATCATTAAAAATCTCACTGATCCCCAAGCTTTGGACAGCAGTGTATATGCTATGAGACGCACGAGCAGTGACGTGTCTGTATGAGGTGTGTGAGCCTGAGCGCGGTGAAGAGGTTGTGTAGCGACTGCAATGCTGTGTACCTGACATGCGGCAGCATGAGGTAGTGAATGCTTCCGTGTCCTTCTCCTCCACTGACGCCGGGTCGATCAGATGATGCAGGTTCTGGTACATCAGCTCCGTTATGAACGGCGTGAAGGGAGCCTGAGACCAAGAAACACTCCATTAGTGAACCAACACGTCACACATCACACAGCAATGAAAGAACAACTCTATTCATACAACCATCATGACACAAAGCCAAGGTTAATAACGGACGTCATGCTCATGTCCAGGGTTTCTCTGCTTTCCTTCGATCTTTCACTCCCAAACATCTTTCATCATCTGCTTAAGCGATAACTGTACAATGAGGCTACTGTGAGGTTTTATGAAGATTCATTTAAACATTAAATGCTCAGAATCAGTGAAGAGGAAAATGGGGCATTGACTGTCTCACACCCCGCTTATCTATCAAATGATTTTGCTAACTACCTTTTGGGTCAGTAATTGATCAATGAGCTCTACTGACACCCTGCCTTCATAGCTATGAAAGGATGATCAGCTCTACAGCTATTACACTGCAAAATCATCCTCTTCATCTGTAATTTCCTAAAAATAAACAAACATGCTTATAACCAAGCATGATTGCATGTACAGCGTACAAGAGAATATTTCATTAAAAGGTTAAAATTATGACACCATTTGACTTTCAGTGAAACACAAAAGGAGTTTTGCATTTCATGTAAAGGACATTTTTCTAACAAGAAATTTATAATCAGTGGTTTTAGTCATTAATTTTAGTATTGCACCATAATTCTTCCTTCAGCATTGCTATACTTCTATCATTTCATCACAGTCCACTGAGGATGACCACATTCCTTCTCTTCTCTCCATCTGAAGTATGTAGGAGCTGCGAGCACTGGCGTGACTCACCATCAGTCTGCACATGGAGAAGAGCACGCTGAAGAGGGTCTCCAGGGCTCGCATGCAGTCTTCAGTACCACCCTCACCCTGAACACACACACACAGAGAGAGAGAGAGAGTGCGAGAGCTGCAAGCACACAACACACAGCATGTTGCCTGTACAGCGCACTGTCACAACACCGCATCATGTTTGAGCCTGCAGGTCCAACTCTGTGTTGAGAGCACAATATACAGAGAAACTCTATATGCGTGAGAGCTGAATATGCATAGACTGAGCAAAATAAGCTGAAAACACCAATAAAGCCCAACTTTGATGTTGATCATCCAGATTTAATGCAAAGAATGCATCAGTGAGAAGCAGCTTCCTCAATATTAGAGAATGCAAACGGTCTTATGACAAACACCTGGGGCACACCTAATTTTTTAAAACAAGCATTTCTTGTCAGAACAAGTGAGTGAAGCAAATTGATGAGAAACAATGTGATCTAACAAAAAGAGTACTTTACAATTTGCATTAATAAACTTCTCTATGATGATTTATTAAAGCCTAAGTTTATATAAAATGCAGATCAAGGGGGTTGAATAATTTTGATTAAAATATTTTACCTTCTCTATTATTTCCTCACACATATTACTCTCTATAATAGAGTACAACGGAACTAAAGAAGGCCCATGGGATATTCTCTGCAATAACACCACAGCACTTTCTGCAGTACTGCATAAAACTGTTTTGCATAACTCTGCAAGAATGGATTTGTTGTGGCGGATGTGTAAAATGGGTCCATCTAAACTGTAGTGAAAATAAAGGGGATTTATATTTGTAAAATACACCAAAATTGCAGCTTTAAGATGTGCACTGTTCATCGTTAGCAACTGTAATGACCCAGGAGAAAACACACCTTTGGCCAGAAATTGAGCCCAAGCTATTCAACGTTTTCTTTCAATCATAGCAAAAGCTCACACCAGATAAAACACATCCACTTCTTATACATTGTGTCCTAATACAAATTCGTGAATTTAGAATGGTTTTCTTTCATTATGCCCATCTTTCTTTCATAAATGGTCCAAGCACTGATTTAGTGTAAATTTCAAAGTGCATTTAGCACAATATGAATCAATGACATTCAGGGATGAAATATCTTTAAAAAGTGACAGTAT
>NW_015513410.1:5830-7258 GCF_001515645.1 Sinocyclocheilus grahami | reverse complement strand
TTCTAGATTTGTGTTGGATGTTATCTTTGGAATGGAAATATGGATGTTTTATTTGTAAACATCATGCTTTTTTCACTTATTTCAGGTAATGTCATAAAACTAGCAAGCTGAGCAGAAAAATCAGATCAAAAGAGCCATTCACTTTCGAATTTCGATTACGATTTTATATCATAACGATTTCAGA
Organism: Sinocyclocheilus grahami; assembly: GCF_001515645.1. Taxonomy (NCBI): domain Eukaryota; kingdom Metazoa; phylum Chordata; class Actinopteri; order Cypriniformes; family Cyprinidae; genus Sinocyclocheilus; species Sinocyclocheilus grahami. The sequence continues at coordinate 7,074 of NW_015513410.1, read as the reverse complement.
TCGGGACTTCGGAGTGTGCATCGCAATTTTTTTTTCTGATTTATTTATTTTTATTATTAAACAGTACAAAACATCAAACCATTAAAGCAGCACATTTATAGAAAGAATAAGCTACACAAATACAAAACAAATTTTGTTGGTTGAATGGTTAAACTATTGTTAGTGTGGCAGAACCATGGTTAATTTGTGGTTACCTTGGTTTAACTGTATGTTTTTGTTCACACACAAGATGAGCACAGAGATGCAGTTTTCACTGCTTTAGGATGAACAGAACTCTGGATAATTTCCAAATACTCGTCTAGATCAACTCTGGATAAAGAAAAGAGAGATTTAGTTTATGTGAACTTTAGCCAGCAGGAAACAAATAAAGTTATATTCTCTTTCGCATAGTCAAACAATCCAAAGAAAACATCTTTAAAACAGAAAGCACTTATAAAATGAGATCAGATGAACATTTAAAAAAATCTGATCAAAATGTCTCGAGTGAATGAATCTTCCTCCGAAGAGACAAAAACAGCAACTCACTTCAGTGTCTGGCTTATATTATAATTACATCCATGAGCTTTCTGTGAAATTTGGATGAACTCATGAATCTGTTGTTTGAGCTCTTCATATTTAAGGAGAGAACTATAGTTTCTAAAGTTGGACATCGTTTGTTATGCTGTTCAAGAGTGTAGAGTTTAGTAGAGACGCTCTGACATGATCCTACCGAAATCAGCCACTGCTGAATTATCTCTAGCAATAATTTTGCTCAAACAATGAAACTGTTGTCTGCCGTTATGTCCCCAGCAATGCCAAAATCAAACCTATACAGCCTTGGATGAATCTGTCTCACACTAAATTCCGTGTCTCACTTCTGAGTCAGAATTACTCATGTTCATGATACACTGTATGTTATATAATGTCTGGAACACAAGTATAATGTTAGCTGTTGTGCACTGGTGAAGCTGGAAAACTGTCCCCAGACTCGCGTCCATTAAGATGCAACAAAGTGCACATGAATCAGTAAATCTGATGTGTTCAATGCTTCTCACTCTTGCTCCAGTGTTTTTGAGCACACAGCTCCTAATCTCTCCACTCTGTCTAATCCAGGCCTGACCTCAATCCAGTGATGTACTGGGTCATGTGACCCTGCCGGCCACCAATCAGAGACCTCGCAGCATGATCACATGCAAGGTTCAGACAAAACCTCAGACTGAAAACATGATTCAGAAAGTAAAACATGGACGATTACACACATGTGA
>NW_015513410.1:1093-2335 GCF_001515645.1 Sinocyclocheilus grahami | reverse complement strand
CACACACACACACACACACACTGAGGAGTGAAATCAAACAGTGCAGGAGAGAGGTCTGTACACTGAGAGTGAGTCTCTGGCGCCAGCAGCTGGAGAAGCAGCAGACCTCAGCTCTGACATCATGATATTAGTGCAGGATCAGACAGAGTCAATATTACTCTCTGAGGCTGTTTAGAATCACAAAATGATGCTTTATTTGATAATTAGTACAAGAGGGAGGATTTGTCATTCAGTAGTAACACACACCAAATACAGTCAAAGATGAGCGGAGGACTGATGAGCAAATGGTAAAAACAAGGTAAACCTGACAGTTACTCCCTCTCTGCGATCGCCACCAGATGACGCTCGATTTCTGCTTCTGACAGAGTCCTGAAACACACACACACACACAGATGATGTTAAACCGCCTCACACCGTCTCTCTCTGTGCTCATGTTGACTCTTCATTCTCTCTCTGTACCTGAATTTGGGCTGTTCTTTGGTCACGACAGACACTTCCAGCTCAGTGCTTTTGAAGTCCATTGAAAGCACAGAAGACAAACACGAGATAGCCATCTAGAGGACAGGAGACAAGCGTGATATGATATCAAACCAACACACTGATGCCAAACCTCAACATCTGAACTATTCATATTATTATTACACAACGCTCTGTTTAAAACCTGATTATATTCATTCAGACTATAATGAGCCGCTGGTGATATGTTATTCCATTACCATTTAATATCTCAAAATTGGAGGACAAATAAATACAAATAAATAGATTCAAATTGACCAATAGAACATGAAATGATCACACTGCACCTGATTACATTCAGGCTTATTACAGCTAAGTAAAAAAAAATTTAAATAAAAAATGCTACTTGAAATAAAATCAGCGTTAACGGATATAAAATGAGTGTGAATTATGAGCTACAAATAGTAATTGAACATCTAATATAAAGTACATATAAAGTATGTCTTGGCGAGATTCACACAAACATAATCTGTTATGCCTTACATGAACGTTTAGTTAAATCTGATTAGGAAAATCTGATGTGCAACATTATATTAGATGCATGCATTACAGTAGGTCTCAATATAGATCTGTCTCCATATTAATCAAACATTCAAAGAAAAGACGGAATCACTCGCTGCTCTTGAGTAAACTACTGTTCATTTGCATCTTTGTTCTTACTTTTAATAACAAAGATAAAATAAAAAAGCTATATTGTGATTAATAATATAGTAATTATTATTAAGA
>NW_015513410.1:0-379 GCF_001515645.1 Sinocyclocheilus grahami | reverse complement strand
CCCCGACACTGGTGGCCCTGAAGCCGCAGAAGTACCCAGCCGGGTCGCATTTGTACAACACGGGGCCCGTCTGAGGGTCCATCGCGATCAGCATCATGCCTGAGGGACACACAGCATCAGGTCAGAGCCGCAGCGAAGGATCAGAACACAGCTGAGACGAGAGAAGTGTCACTCACAGCAGCCCAGCGGCCTCATCTCTGCGTTCTGCGTGTAAACCTGAGAGATGTCCGCCATACGCCGGCACAGCATGTCCGCCGTGATGTCATAACCGAACTTATACTTCCACTCGGCCGCCTCGATGCGAGCCCGATGAACCTGAGAGCGGCTGTCAGCTACACACACACACATGCATATGTGAACTTACACTAACATGTGAGAA
>NW_015513409.1:6499-7258 GCF_001515645.1 Sinocyclocheilus grahami | reverse complement strand
TGCTCAAGAAACATTTCTTATTATTATCAAAGTTGAAAACAGTTAATCAGATTGCTTAAAGGCTCCCATGATCATTTTCAGACCACTGACAGTTACTTTGTTAAAGAAACTGAGGACCTTGGACAGGAAAAATTCCTAATGCACTATTTAATTCTTCAGATTCTAACGTAAAACAGAGGATTCAGAGGAAGGAGTGAAAGGTGAGAAGAAATGAGTGCGGTACCTGGAGATCCTGCCAGCGATTCTGCCCTGCTCACCACAAAGGTTCGAGACAAGGAGAGAGGAACTGGAGAGCAAAAGGAATTGAGGAAAAAATAAAGAGAGAAGAAGTGAAAGATAAAAGGAAATCATAAGGAAGAAAATATGATTTACACAGAATTCCATCAAGAATCAAAAGAGTAATCATTTGCATAGTGTGCGTTTACATAATGTGATTGATTAAAGAGAGTCAGAAGCATGTATGATAAATCTCAGAGCAAACAACATCATGCATGATTTGGTAGAAAGAGTTGTATAAAATGAAGAGTGTAAAAACTTTGGAGATGAGACTCTTTCTTTCATGACCAAAGATCATTCATTTCATAAAATCATTATATGATCAGTCATTTCCCTCAAAATCCTGACATTTAGGGGTGTGTACAAGAAGTGAGAAAATCTATCATTCAGACCTGGTGAGGAGGTTAAAGCCAGCACTCCATAATAAGAGAAGGCACCAGCTTCAAACTTCATCCCCTCCTTTCCAGCCTCAACCTCCACCTT
>NW_015513409.1:996-2454 GCF_001515645.1 Sinocyclocheilus grahami | reverse complement strand
TTTATTTGAAACAGAAATCTTTTGTAACATTATAAATGTCTTCACAGTCACATTTGATCAATTTAATGCAGTTAAGAAATTAATTTCTATTTAAATAAATAATAAAATCTAATTGATCCCTAACTTGTTAACGGTTGTGTAAATTATTCATGACATAATATACTTTATAAAATAATATTCAAATAAATGTATAAATATATTTATAATTTAGATCCATTCCACACCATTTCACCCCTTTTCCTGTTTCGGTTTACTGCTCAGTTGTAACAACAACGCATAATTCTTTAAAAGAGCCTTTACTGGAAACTAGTGCTTCAATCTTGTTTATAACACGATTTATGTTTAAGTCTGCCAAATGTGCCTTGTTTTGTCAACATAGACATCAATTAACCCTGTGAGTTCCTGACCCTGCTTACAGGATTACACATTCCAACCCCACAACATTTTGAAAGCAAAAATCTCTCATTCCTGAAAAGAGTCATTTTATAAAACTAGAGTGAAAAAGCCACAATCAAAGCAGTTTACGTAACAAACAACAACCTGAAATCAAGCAATAAAGAACAGCGGAGTACAAAATACTACAACAGCCAGAAATAAATAGCCTGGAAATTACAGTACAGACGCATAATATCCAAGAGGAACCTAGCATAAGGATATAAATAATATATAGATATAGTCCATCAGAGACCAGCAGCTTAATGGTCACTTGCCCTTTGATACACCAGGTGACAATTAGCTTTTGCCATAACAGCATATCACTACATTTGTGTTGAGTAAACACAGTTTGAAAGCTATGCCAAGTCACAACAAAGACAGGGAGAGGAAGGCTTATGTGGGTGATATGGAGTCCTACACAGGAGATGTGGGGGCTTCTAAGACAGGCTTTGTTGATGGACTCAAGCTCAACACTGTACTACACATACCTCAATTGTTGCCCAAATCTGGTTAAGTCTATTTCCTGTTGAGCCGCAATTTGTGGAATGTTGGGCCGCGGTCCTACTATGGTCTGTGTCCTCAACTGGGAGACAGCGTGTTTGAAAATTACCATCGAAGGCCGAATTCTTCAACTCAAACGGGCTCCTACATTGAAATAACTGACTAAACCTACTAAGACACACTTTAACTAAAACTATGAAATGTATCCATTTAAATACATATGTATTCTTCTACAGTACGTAATCACATAACTTGACCCACTCATATTGCTGTTTGGTATTTTTGTAATAAAATAATTCACTGGTTAAGACATCATGTTCTGATGGCTCAGGGCACTGAATGAAAATTACAAACCAGAATGATTACTCAGTGCCTGTTGTAGTTATAAGGAATCTCTCAACAGCAGTCATAAAATAGCTTTATGGGACGTGATGTTGCACAATAAAATCATGGGTTATATCTAAGTCTGCTTACAGTGGATATAGCCTTTTTGTGAACTCTACTCCAGAGATCAATGTTATG
>NW_015513409.1:0-874 GCF_001515645.1 Sinocyclocheilus grahami | reverse complement strand
GCCGCTACGGTTTCTGGGCCCCCTGAACAGCATATTGACTCGGACCCCCTCCATGATCGCCCTCTGGGGGTTGGGGGCGGGGTAAGAGGAGTGGTTAAAATCTTTACTGATCCAGGCGGGACCCCCAAAGCCCGACCCTCAGCCAACCCAGGGAGTTACTACATTATAACATGCTAAACAGATACTTAGTCATGCAGTTAGAAAGTAATCATTTATAAATAATATAAAAATGCTTTTACGTTACTTAATAGACTAATTAATGCGCTGCAACAGTTTGCCAAATTTCCTCAAGATTTTTTATATAAAACACTTTTTGTGATATAGAGATGATATGTAAATATATAACAAATACCAGTGGTAACAAAGAGATAAACAGTAACGCTAAGGTACTTTTTTCGATGATTTTCTCGACGTACCGCCAGATGTGAGCGTTGGAGCCGTATATTTATCTATGGTTGGAGCGGTGTACTGTTGCTATGGGTACCTACTCAGGCGAACGTGACTTCTATTTGCTAGCGCTATATGACTAACTTGTAATCTAACTTTAGCGGTTACTTAAAGTTTGAAAATGCTGTTAAAACAAATGATAAAGGACATATACTTTTATTATAATAAACCTGAATTATTCAAAAAGCAATGACATTATCTATAACTACCATTTTTAAGCTCCTCACCTGTTATACAGGTGAATTCGTCAACAATTATATAGCTTTTACAAAACAACAACAACAACGCAACTGTATATAACTTTATCTTTTGTAAAGTCCTCAAGCATCCTTGTATTATTATATACTGTAGCTAAATTCCTCAAGGTGTAGCTTTAAAAAACAATGCACTGCATATATATATATATATATATATATATATATATATA
>NW_015513408.1:5885-7269 GCF_001515645.1 Sinocyclocheilus grahami | reverse complement strand
AAAAAAAGTGTAGATACACAAATGTTTTAATATCCGAATTCTTGGAATATCAAATAAGTAAATGTTTTTATTGATAAAATATTTCAAAAAATCACAGCTTGCAGAGTCAATATGACCCCATTATACCTTCTAGGGTTAAAAGAGAAATTATTTCTGTAAATCCAGTGGCTGAATTATGAACGGTTTAATGCCATTATGTGAATAATATGTAATCATGTAATCAATAAAAAGTAACTGTAATCTGATATGACCACTTTAAAATGTAATATAATCTAATAACAAGTACTTAGTTGATTTAATCTGATTACACAATTCAGATTCCAGGTAATCTCAGATTTTGTTCAAAATGCTTAAAATATAAATATATGAAATAATCTACTGCTCAAAATATAATAAAAAATATCTGATCACATAAGGAAACATACATAACAATAGGTATTTCCAGTTTTATGGATGTTGCCATATTTCATATTTAGTCACTGTTATACAGTTACAAGGGATATTCATAACTAGAATAAGACTTGACTTTGGTTGCTCGTTCAGACAGCCACTATTGTAAGCTGTGAACTGAACATTTCGAGACTCACACCTGTAAGTAAATGCGATTGTCAGTCCCAAGCAAGCAAAGTGTGAACTGCACACAAGTGTTTTTCATTCAGCTATGTTTTACTTTTTTTTTTACATTAAACAGACCTTCGCTGTTGATCACTGTAATTCGATTCTGTAATATTAAATATCAAAAGAAAGGGCTGAAGTGAAAAGGTATTTTTTCTCGTCTTTCACAACACTCTATTATTGTTCAGATCATCATTACTGATCTCACTGGGAATTTTGTATTGCACGTAGCATGGGCAATCGCATTCCTAGCATGAGGTCATGCACTGTGTTTAATTTCAGTGGGGGTTTTTTTGAATTTCCCACACATTTTAAAACAGAAGCATACATTGTTTCTTAGAGAAAGGTGTAAACATAAAAGTAAATACACTATGAAATCACTAGGTTATAGATCAGATCAGTTTAAATCATATCAGATTTCATTTTAGCTTGCAAAACTTTGGCATATGCTCAAGTATGCTCACAGTATGCTCAAGAGTGAGATTGAAGTGATAATTCACCCAAAAATGAAAATATGCTGTTCATTTTCTCCCCCTCAGGTCATCCCAGATGTAGGTGAATACTTATCTTCAATAGAACAGAAGCAGATTTAGCTCAAACCATGGTTCTTGGTGATTCATAACATGTAAATATACGGCTACCATCACTTTGAAATTCAAAAAAAGCACATACAGGCAACACAATTAATGCCCATGGCTCCTGATAATATATTGAGGTCTTAGGGAGTGAAACGATTGGTCTGTGCAAGAAACTGAACATTATTTACAAC
>NW_015513408.1:1772-5875 GCF_001515645.1 Sinocyclocheilus grahami | reverse complement strand
CATAGCCTCAGCTAAAGGATCTGATCACAAGAGAAAACTGTAGTAATAAAAAAAGAAAAGTGAATTTCCGTTTTGATAGAATACTACATTGTTTGTCACAGGAATGTGGTTGGGAACCAATGGGCTAGACAACTGAGTCAGAGCATCTCCAAAATTACGAATTTATTTTCCATTTTTGAAAAGGTCCTGTTCACACATTATTTCTTAATGGTAATTTACCAGTAAAGACAGTATGTGTGAAAGGGGCTAATATCATCAAAATAGTTCCAAACAGAGTCACAGCAGAAGACTTGCATCACCATTCAACACAGTGTTTTGTCCTTTAGTGTTTTTTAAAGAGCAGGTCATATGGTATTTTAAAGTGACCTAATATTCTGTTGGAGTAGCCTACAACAGGTTTAAATGCATCTAAGGTCAGAAAAAAACTGTAATTTTCTCAGAATATACATTTAATATTAGAGTCATTTGCCAATGATTTCGAAACGATTCGCTCCAAGCAAGTTCAGAGAAAACCCCTCCCTTCCATAAGCCTACTCTGCTCTTATTGGTCAGCTGGTCAAGCCTGTTGTGATTGGCACAGAGAGGAGTCCTTGAGCAAGTTAGCGAGTGCTACCATAGTCTAACAAAACTGGACCTCTCACAAATCCTTTAATGACTAGGCCAATCTTTATCAATTATACTTTTTCCATATCCCATGGTTGGTTACTATTAACAGTCTTGGAATATGCACTGTTTGTCTCCTGGTGGATGTCAAAGACTGGCAAACACTAGGCTCCAGGAAAACCTGTAGAAATCAGCCAGTCTGTTTAGAACTGACTATTGGTAGATTGTTGCCTCACAGCATGGGAATTCCCCCTGGATCAAGTCCCAGCTGAGCTTGCAGGACTTGGTGGAGTTTGCATGTTGCATAATGTAGTGTTGACATGGGTTTTACCCGGGGGTGGGGTTTCCTCCTAGGGGATTTAGCACTGGCACCACCAGTAGAAACTCTGAAGTGGCATAAGCCAGCCAACAGTGACATCATGTTTCAACAAAGTCAACTGCTGGAGAATGAGGAATGGCGTGATCAGAGCTGTGTTTTTTGTAGTGGCGTGGTTAGAGAGGTGTGAATCTTGTATCACTATTTATTTGGTTTGATTATAAAATCATTTTCAATGCATCACAATGCACGAGTAATGCAACAAGATCTTTCTCATAGCATATTGTGCTTGATAACTTTTTATTTTATTTTAAAGAAAGCAAGAAAGAAAAGAAAGAAAAAAATCCTGAAAAACCGAAACATCTGACAAAATTGTTTTCCTTCCAAAGGACATGTGCAACTATAAAAGTACAATATTTACAGTAAAACAATGCATTTATATGCATGATAGGCCTTTAATACTTTTTTTTTTAATTTATGATTTTGTTTTCATGCATCGATGCAGAATCGTTCACATCAGCATCACATTGTAAAAAAGATTATATTCTACAGTTCTAGTCGTTTTTTTTGTGATAACGGAGATGGAAAGGAGTAGGCCTATTTTCAGATGTGGTTTCTTTTGTTGAAACCAAGTGTTTTGGAACCATCAGGGATCAGCAGTGGCTGACACCGTGTCTACACCGGATGCGAGCGGCGCGGTGCGACTAAATATATAATTTAACCCATTATAATCAGTGATGCTGTCTACACTTGATGTGGCACGACACGACAAATCCCCGACAGTAAACTGGTGCCTTGTTGTATTTATGACGTGCTGACACAAAGTTCAAATGATTTTCAACAGTCGCTTTGTCGCGTCAAATTTAACCCATTATAATCAGTGATGCTGTCTACACTTGATGTGGCACGACACGACAAATCCCCGACAGTAAACTGGTGCCTTGTTGTATTTATGACGTGCTGACACAAAGTTCAAATGATTTTCAACAGTCGCTTTGTCGCGTCCAGTGTGGACAGACTTTAGCTGTTGCAACACAACAATTGTGTAGACAGTTTGTGTAGACGGTGCGAGTCAAGATAGATTTTTTTTTTGGTAACAACAGATAAACCTTCCCTATAATAATTACAAAGGCAACTGATGCAAGACTCTGCAATCTTTTTTGACGTCAAAAGTTTGATGACCACTTGCAATGACTCAAATACATACCAAATACATACCAAACTGATAACAAAAGGCAAGCTGAACAGCCAGTCAAACCTCTCACAGACAGGCTCCGCAGCTGAATCATCACGCTCAGTAAGTCAGCCAAGTTGTCACCCTCAGTCCTCGTGCAAACCATGCAGAACACAAAAACTAGGCTGACTAGGCTCAGCATAAGCCGATGGCTTTGACCGATGTCCAATCAATGGCTTGGTATATATAATTACATTATCTGATTTGATTAGGCTATCTGATTATTACATCATCTAATTTACATGAACAGTTCACAAATATCTGTTAATCTACTGCATAAACAGATTTTCTTTCAGTAAAACCACAAAGTCCTTTATCAAAACATGATCTGCCTTTTTCCAGTAAAGAAATCTAGAAACTGTTCACTCCCGCTGAGATTAATTTCAGTGCTTCTTAAGTGAAAAAAGATCTCCATGGCTCAGGAACAGGGCTTAGGGCGGATGTTGCATAGACTGTAGCCTAGGGGCCACACGATCAGCGGCAGTACGTCGCAAGGGCTTTGCCAAGTGTGCGACCGCATGCTCCTGGCCTGCATTTCATGTCATTTATGTCTAAATTTATTAGTTTTTCCACATATTTTGCCCTTCTAAAGACTAAAATAGTCATAGCTGATAGACAGTATAAGACTCAGTGTATAAGAATGAGTAAAGCTGTTTGTTGTTAGGATGACAAAAAGTTTTAAAAGTTACACTTTTAGGCTGGTCTGCCTCGTGATCCAACAGCGCTCGTCAATGTCAAAATGATTGAGATGGCCAATCAAATCAAAGAAGGCAGGTCTTACTGTCACAATGCAACGAGAGTTTGTGGAAAGATTTAAATAGTACTGTATTAGAAAACTGTTTTACGATAGAAATGTTCAGCGACCGACAGTAATAGACTATCTAGTGATGCAAACTACTCAACTTTTTATGAAATTTCGCCATTTTGAATTGAAGAAATGCGATCATGATTCATGTAAATAATAGCCTAAATGAACGTGACAAGAGACATTTGCGTTTTCGACTATTAGACATATGAATAAGAGTGAATGTGCACATTTTAAAATAAAATATTATTTTCAAATAGTGTAAATTGATTACTACTTCATATTTAACTACAAACCTAGAACTTATTTTAGCATTCTTATTAACTTATTCCCTTAAATCCCTTTTAATCATTTAATTATTTAATTGCTTTATTATTATTATTATGCAGTAGATCTTACAGTTCTTATGAGCATGTGCGTGACCGTGATTTGTGCGCAAGTATGTCAGTGAGCACGGCATCACAATCGATCAGATGTGTGTTCAAAATGCATTCGTTACTATAGCACCCCCCCCAGAGGGCCTCGCACGTCAACTTTGCACTGGGCCTCACACCCCCCTTGCGACGGCCCTGATCAGCGGTATACTGTTGCCTCACTGCCTTATTCGCTGCCTGTTCTTTTCGGTAAATTTGACAATGCTCAACACCATTGGATCAGTGCCCTGTCAATGATTTGGCAATGTAATTTTTTATTATTTTTTTGCCAATAAAGCAACTTAAACCTCAATTTGTAAATCGCTGATCATTTTGCGATGCAGGATTTTTCAAAAAAGGAGGAGAGACCACAGACCAGAGCTCTGTTCATGGTATGCAAACACTCAGTTGTACTGAAATATAGTTACACTGAGTCAATATTCATATTACTTTTGTGATCAAGCTATAGCTAACAAAATGCTTTTGTCTGTGTCCAGATTTGACTGCAATAATAATGTATATAAAGTAATAATGTAAAATTGACACCACAAATGAACTTAACAATTTAAAAAATAATCATAATAAAAAAAACAATCATTAAAAAAATTACGAGGGGATACACACCAACAATGATATATTTAAATATCATTTTAAATAATATTTATATATTTAAATAGCCATTTAGCAGTTACACCATGGTATTATTATCATCAGTGTTGGGGAAAGTTACTT
>NW_015513408.1:0-1236 GCF_001515645.1 Sinocyclocheilus grahami | reverse complement strand
ACAACATACGAGCCATGCGCATGTGTTTGTATTTGATGTGCATGTGGGAGTGCTTGGTTGGGAACCAATGGTGATTAAACATGATTAAACAATGCTAAATGGAAGCATGCCAGCAAACAACTTACAGTATAACAGTAAAACATTCCAGAGATCATTACGAAGTGTGATGATATGGATCTCAGCGACTGTGCAGTTCACTAATCAACCCCACATGCAATGATGCTGGTATAGCGAAACATCAGCCAATGAAAAATATGAATGCTGTTATCATGCCCGTACTTGTTACTTACTTTATGTGCTTTTGGACATCACAATCTGTGGTCCTTCCTTACTTATGATGCAGCCTGAGGGGCGGAGCAAAAGTGTTATTTTGGGATGCATAAATTCTCATCCTTGGGATATTCAAGCTTTACTGAACAAGGATACACTATGGAGATCTACACATCAGCTGCATGTATGACAGCACATTTGTAAAGTTTTGGTTAACTTTATTGGAGAATAATGTATTTATTTTGTAAGTGATATTTTAGAACTTATATTGTATTTTTTTATTGCAGGTTTAGTAACAGTCTTGTGCAGTTTTGCCACATCCTCTGCAAAGGGTAAGGAAACACAAAAAGTATACTTTTATTATACTTTTATATACTAGACATATTCGTTTACTAGTTTTATTTAGTGTCAGCTAATGTTGTCATTTAAAAGAGTGGTCATTGAAACAAAACAAAAAAATTAAGTTAATAACTCATAAATATCAGTGGTGTTATTCAAATTTTCTAAATATGATTCCAAAATTGTTATTAACTAATTAATGTAGAGGTACAAAAGAGTAGACGAACAAACTCTTGTGTTTATGCGCGCGTTTTTAAGTGTTTTTTCTTCTTCTTCTTCGGAGGCGGAGACTGAGCTTGCTCTTGAGCCATGCACGCAGTTAGTGAGAGGAAAGAAGTAGCTGCAGATGAAGCGCGCTCAGAGTAGCCCAAACTGTTAAAAACTGTTGCGTTATCTGAAAACTTAGCAATTACAGAAAGGCACTGAACAAGGAACTAACAGAGCACAGAACTTTTACACATCCACCCAGATTGGATACCACTTTGACTGGGCGGCGAGGGACAGTATTTTGATGACCGTGGTAGTGTAGCAATTGATTAGTCTTCATTTGAGATTTAGACGGTTGCTATGACATGCTAGGCATTAATACTATTACGCATCAGTATGTCGCGGGCCGAGGGGGAAAAA
>NW_015513407.1:5911-7261 GCF_001515645.1 Sinocyclocheilus grahami | reverse complement strand
AAAATAGCAGAGGACCTAGGACAGATCCTTGTGGCACTCCATATACAGTATGATGGCCATTTGTCTACATATGATTACAACTACATAGATCCTTCACAGAACATCGCACAGGGGAATGTGATTTTATTTCTTTTTTTTCCTCTTTGTTTGTTTGTTTGTTTCATTAACTGTCAGCGATTCTTTATCAGTTGGCATAAATTATATCCAGTATCCTTTGCCTCAATGTCTAATACATTTTTATTTTTTAAAGTTTTTGTAATTGCAGGTTGACGAGATAGAACATGATGGCCTCGAGTGTACGTTTTATTTGCATATTAGATCAGACATTTTTCTTTGTACTCTTTGGGCTCAATATTCCACAAATGTACTTAACACAGCTTTTAATTATAGCGTGATATCATCATAATTACACTTTACACTACATAAAAGCCTGGATTCCACTAAACGAGGTGTCTTACGCCAGTATTTTATTCCTCTGTGTTGCAGATCCAGACTCTGAGATAAATGTGATGGAGGCAAATGAGAGATTTATGGAGCAGAGTGAGGAACTGTATGGGTTGTTTCTTCCAGCCCCCTGAGTCATGGGACGGGGTCACCTGTAGCGTGACATGTTACCTGCCCGAGACAATTTATCAGTATGAGGAGATGGACTGAGGAAACGTGTTCTCGTTTGTTCATATTTATTATTTGTTTATATTACAAAGAACCCATTATTAATGTAACTGAGGGTGAATTAAAAACAGTAACATTAGTTGATTTTTTTTTAAGAACACAGCTTATGCAGTAAATGTATGTGATTTGTAGATGTGTATAAATTAAATGAACTCAGGTTTGTTTGATGGGAAAAGTGTATAGTACATCATAAGTTTAGTAAAATAAATAACGACAGTTCTGGTTTAAACAGCAATGTCTTGTTTTTCAGAAAAAAAGAAAATGTAAAAATTAAAGCCTACGTATTTTTATCCTTATACATCCAACAAATCCAAATAAGATAAACAGCCAAATTAAACAAAAGTAATAAAATAAAAATATTTTCCATTGACCAAAAATATTTTAAGCCTTACACGCTTTTATTCATGTAGCTTTCTACATTCAACAAATCCAAATAAAATAAACATCTAAATAAAATAAAATGTGTAAAAAAATAAAGATTAAAACATTTTAAAGCATTGCATATTTTTATCCATTTAGCTTTGTACATCCAACGACTCCAAATGAAGTAAACATAGAAAATTAATAACGTTAACTTACAAAATAAATAAATAAATAAAAACGTAGGAAAAAAACAAATAGGTAAGTGGATTGCAACAGGTTTAATTAAATAAAAATTAATATTATGTTAATTTTCCT
>NW_015513407.1:2904-3175 GCF_001515645.1 Sinocyclocheilus grahami | reverse complement strand
AAACAAAGTAGTTTCGCTTTCACAACAAAACACACAGCGGCCTAGCGTGAGGGGAAGCCGGGGGCTTGAGTGAGGAACGGCCGGCGGGGTTGAGAATGGCGCGGCCGGTGGATTCGACGAAGGAGGCTTGCAGCAACCACGTGTGACGACCCCGGGCTGGACTCTGATCCAGTGATCCACAGCGCGAAGTTGATGTATTTCCTCAGCACGGATCAGCGCCTTCACAACATGGCGGCGGCGTCAACAATACTACAGCGAGAATAAAAGTTAC
>NW_015513407.1:0-2730 GCF_001515645.1 Sinocyclocheilus grahami | reverse complement strand
AGAGAAAGGAAAAATTGAAATCGCATCATGTGACCCCTTTAAGTGCACACTCATACTTAGATCAGTTCTGTGATCCGGGCTGTTTCCCGGCAAGATGTGTTTATCTGCTTATCTAGTCATTGCCAGGCATGTAAGGTGATGTTACACACTGTCCCTTATACATGAAATCAAAGGCTCAGGCGGCTGGAATGAAAAAGGCGTTGTAAACTGTAATGCTATAGTAACTGCTTCATTGTAATATTACTGTGGATGTTCTGACAAAATGTTTCTCTGTCCTCAGCATTTTCAGGCACGGATACGCTTCCCGATCTAGTTTCCTCCACCCTTTGTCCCGAGACATCTGTCAGAGCCAGCTGAATATCCCGCAGTCATGTCGTACGGAAGGACAGAGCAGCGCGCCCCGCCAAAGGACTTCAGCAGCCTGATCCAGACATGCAGCTCCAACATCCAAAAGATCACACAGAACAGTGAGTGTCTGAATCTGTGCTGTTTAGTGATCTGAGCATGCTAGTCAGTAGCAATATCAGCAGGGAGTATCAAATCAGTTTGACAACTTAGTGGAAGGATCATGATGATGAAGCTCTGCGTATTCTATATTAAGAAAAGGAGCCTGTTTGTAGGATTTTTGACATTGTTATTATTTTATGGCACGGAAATAACTTGCACTTTTCCAGTGGCTTTCATTTGCATTTTCTCAGTCGTTTTCTACATTGAGATTTCAAACATCTGTTCAATAAGGAATTCTGATCCATGAAACAAGTCTGAGATTATTATGTGGTGGCTCACATTAATCTGACGTGTTGAGACATGCACTGCTGATCAGGAGTTTAGTGTTGGTAAGGTTTTTGAAAATGTTCGAACGTCTCTTCTGCTCAACAATGCTGCATTAATTTGAGCAAAAATGCAGTAAAAAAAAAAGTAAAAACAGTAATATTGTGAAGTATTATTGAACTGTTTAAAAATTATTTTTTTTTTTTAAAAAGATTACTTTTATGCAGAAAGGATGCATTAAATTGATCAAATTGACAGTCAAGACTTTTATAGTGTTACAAAAGAACAGATTAAATGCTGTTCTTTTGAACTCATTCAGTATTCATTAAAGAATTCTTGAAAAAAAAAAGTTTCTGCAAAAATACGCAGCAAAAACTTTTCAACATTGATAATAATAGGAACCATCTTTCATAGTTGAATTGATGACTGATAATAAGTGAGCAGCAAATCAGCGTATTAGAATGATTTCTGAAGGATCGTGTGACACAGATGCTCCAGCTTTCATCACAGAAATAAATGATATTTTAAAATATATTCAAATAACAAACATTCTTTTAATAATGTGTAATATTTCACAATAGTACTGTTTTTACCGTAGTTTGATTTATTTTACATTCTAAATGTCTTTACTGTCAATTTAATACAAGTTTGCTGAAAGAAGTATACATTTTTCAAAAGAAAAAAAGGGATGACCCTAAACTTTTGAATGAGTAATCTGAACACTTAATATATTAGTAATGGGATTAATGAGATTGTAGTTTTTTCTTTTATACAGACTGTTGCTCTCTGTTCTCATTACTGTTATGCAAAAAAGTGGATTTTGCTGATCTTACTTTTTCTTCTATTTTCTGAAACAAAATTGTTTTTCTTGTTTTTTTTAAAAATATATTTCTGTTTTGATGTAAAATATGATTTGAGAAAAATCTTCATGAGATCCACAGTATTGTCGTCATGCTGTGAAGAACCTGCACTGCCTTCACAGCATGATTTTTTTTGTTTAAATTTGTGTTTTTTACATTAGCGGCACAAATTAAGAGCATGGTAAACCAACTGGGAACAAAACAAGACAGCAGTGACCTGCGGGAGAGACTGTGAGTGTGTTTAGTTCTTGATTTATTTATGGCTGTGTATTTCCTGTTCCTCTTGTGCACTTGTATTATTCTCAGTATGTGTGATTTGTTTACAGTCAGCAGGTGCAGCACTACACAAACCAGCTGGCCAAGGAGACCAACAAACACCTGAAAGACCTCGGCTCACTCTCTCTACCCGCCTCCCTGTCCGAACAGGTGCGCTCACTTTTAACCTCCAGAGAAACATGTTTACATGAAGCATAAGGAAATTTAAATAAAAATGGGAAGGTTATTTGTTTGAAGTTCTTATGTTATCTGAATTGTCTATCCTAACTCATTGAATTTCTTCTTTAAACAGAGACAGCAGAAAATCCAGAAGGACAGGCTGATGAATGATTTCTCCGCAGCTCTCAACAACTTCCAGGCAGTGCAGCGGCGAGCCGCAGAGAAGGAGAAGGAGTCAGTGGCCAGAGCCCGAGCAGGGTCTCGACTCTCGGTAAGATACACTCGTAATGTTTTCCACACATTTGCTCTGATCCAGAACTTGGTGAACTGTCTACTCAGGCAGCATCCTTAAAAGTGACAGTGATAAGCTTACAACTCTATACTCAAACACAAAAATACCTTACACACCAATATTTGATGAAATGGATCATTTCCATCTAGGGGTAGGTGACATGGCAAAAATAAAGATCCATACGATCAACAATCTTATCACAATTCTTTTTTATGTTCATTTATGATTATTTTTGAAGTTACTGAGCAGTACAGGCAAACTCATTTCTGTATTTTAAAAATATATATACTTTTTTATTTAATGTTATTTCATTATTTTATCATTGTTATATATAAAAAAATTAAAAAAAATTTATATATATATATATATATA
>NW_015513406.1:7030-7261 GCF_001515645.1 Sinocyclocheilus grahami | reverse complement strand
ACACAAAACAGAACCTAATCCTGATCCTGCGCAGGTTCTTGTATCATGATGGTGCTGAACAAACTCAGGGTTACAGAATTAGTTTTGACTTGACAAAACCAAACCAAACCAGTCCAATCCATCTTTGTTGGTACCATGACACTGATCATCAACTTTCTCTGTCAACTCTGAGATATAGCTTTATGGAGCACGTGCACATGAAAGTGTGACATCAGTAATGAACAGCCAATC
>NW_015513406.1:4572-5337 GCF_001515645.1 Sinocyclocheilus grahami | reverse complement strand
TCTTACACTAATCAGTCTTTTAATGAGAAACTCTATCCATTTGTTTGTTTGGGGTATGAGAGTAATGAAAACCCCACACCACTGATCATCTGTGATGATTACTACTGAGATCAGTGAATTTACATGATCAACTGAAATAAAAGAAAACACAAATAAAAGGGTAACGGCAATAAATAGATAGTAAAGTTCGAGGACAAACTTTGAAGTTGGCTTGAGAAAGGCAGGCCCAAAAGTTTTTTTTTAAGTTTTAAAAGTTTGATGGTTTTCATTTTCTTTGAAATAGTTTAAAAAAATTAAAGTCTGGATGTATTGAAGGCAATACAGTCTATTAGAAAAACTGATTTTTGACAGTTGGAGTTTGAATAGTCTTGGCTCATTTGAACTGGGATTTTTATGATTTTTAATCTTCAGTTTTCAATCTTCAAGTCCGATCAGTTAGGAAAGATAGCAACTAACTTCTGATCAGTCTGAAGATCTGAGCTGAGTTCAGTGGTTGTAGAGTTAAAGCTCTAGGAGGAGTTACAGTCAACAGAAGAAGAAGAAGAAGAAGTTTAAATAGTATTTCAGTAAGTTGGCTTTTTCAAGCCAACTTAAATATTATTTACACTACCAGTCAACAATTTGGACACACAAGGGTGATTTTATGTTTACTGTGATCTTAAAATATTTTGATTTAAAGACTTCTGCTTAAATGACTTAATAAAGTAATATACATAATACCTGTATGAATTTCTTTACAAGATCGATGCTTTACTTCAACATGAA
>NW_015513406.1:2537-2896 GCF_001515645.1 Sinocyclocheilus grahami | reverse complement strand
GTTATTAAAATATTACAGATCTGAAAGGTTTTAATTTAAAGTAGGTCTGTTTATTTTCCCACATTTATAATTGAGCTCATTTATGATCATTTTAAAGTTGATCATTTTAACTGGATACAATCCTAAACCTTTAAAAACGCATATAAATAAAAATGCATATATTCTTTTTTCTCTTCATTTACATTTGTAATTTTTACTTATGTTCTATAAAGACACTATAAAAACATTACTATCGCAATTTTCATATAATAAGGTCCAAAAGTGAAAATGTCACATTTTGAGTTATTATCAACAATTTGAATGAAAAATGGTGACTTATTTGAGTCATCATTTAGGTTGGTCAGTCAGTGATAACAAAA
>NW_015513406.1:0-837 GCF_001515645.1 Sinocyclocheilus grahami | reverse complement strand
AGCCTATTAGGTCTAAATATTTAAGTATCTGTGATGAACATCATATGAAATACACAAATCTGAATGCTGTTTAAATCATTTAAACAGGATTCAGAAACAGAAAGTAGAGCAGCTGCTTTGTTTACAGGGTTTCATTTCAATGAATTATTATTATTATTTCTGCCGTTTAGCGCCATCTGCTGTCAGAGAGTGAAAGTGCGCTTTCATCCAGAGTGTTCCGCCATGCGCTTCTCGTCCGTGCTTGTTTACATCAGAGTGCGCATGCGTCTTTCACTCAGCATACAGCACTGTTGTGCATTTTGACCAGTTGATGGGAAAAGTATTCTTAAAATGCATTCAAAATTCTGAATAACTTGTAATATATAATTATTCACGGTATTTAGAAGAGCCCAAGATAACAATATCGTGCATATACATTACCGTGATATATCGCATTACCGAATACCGGCACAAGTTATCAGACAATAGCTGTCTGGAAGAAACAGAACAACAGTGGGTCATTATTATCTTTTCATTGTTGCCATAAAGTCAAACATAATGTCTTATGATGAGTGTGACACAGTGGTGTGACTAGTGTCAATGACATAATGGCATGACACATAAGTAATGGACTTTCGATCTTTAAAGGTCTAGGAGTTGGATCATAATCATCATCTATTACAACTTTTTTTTTGTCCTTTTGGAGGTTGACAGCCACTTGTAACTGTCAAGTAATGTATGAAGATTATACTAAATATTTCCTGTTGTAAATTAAAAAAAAAATCATAGTATTGCAGGGTAAATAAATAAACGAATATATGTAAATATATGAACAAATTACACTCTAAAAAATGCTGG
>NW_015513405.1:4173-7263 GCF_001515645.1 Sinocyclocheilus grahami | reverse complement strand
GTTTTTTTTGTGCTGACACTGGGCTGAGGGCATTGCCGCTGATATCGTCCCTCTTTGGTTTGTCTGAGAGGGGTCGGCACTGTCGGTAATCGAGTGCTTAAAGTCACTTAGGTCTTGGTTGAAGCACGAAACCTAGGGTTGAGGTAGTGTGGTGTGTAGGTGGGGGGGGGGGGGAGGCCCCGAAACGGTTTGCTCTGATCAGAGAAGGTAAATTGTGTTACCACAATGAGAGTTTGTAATCTCCAATAGACAATCCAGGTCTTAGAGTTTTTGATGTAGCGCGTGCTCTTCACCTCATGCCAAAATTTGATGAGAATGATTTGGATGCGTTCTTTACCTTGTTTGAGCGGTTGGTAGATCTTATGGGGTGGGAAGATTCTGAGCAAACACTTCTTTTACAGTGTGTATTATGTGGTAATGCTCAAAAAGCCTACTCCACTCCCAGTGTAAAACACCGTCAGGTTTATAGTAAAGTTAAAAAAGAGGTTGTGTTGAAGGCCTATGAATTGGTTTCCGGAGGCTTACAGGCAGCAGTTTCGTTCTTTATGAAAAGGTGTGCACCAGTCGTTTACTGAGTTCGCAAGACAGTTGAGGATTCAGTTTGATCGTTGGTACTCTGTTTCACAAGCAGTTGATTTTTGTTCTCTATATGAGTTGTTGCTGCTGGAACAGTTTAAAAATACTTTACCTGAAGATCAGGCTGTTTTTGTAACTGAGCGAGACATTCAGAATGCAGAAGCCGCTGCTGTCCTTGCAGATAAATATGTTTTGACCCATAGGGATGTTAAAAAAAACAAACCATGGCATTGTTCTAATAGCTCAGTGGAGAGTGTTCCTGTAGAGACTCATTTTTGTTTGACTGGGAAAGTGAAGACTGAGAAGAAATCAAGAGGTTTGTTTGACAACAGTGATCAGTGTGCTTATTGTTTTAACACAAATAACTATTTATAAAGAGTGTGTTAATTATAAAGGTGTTTCTAATTATAAAGCGTGTTTGGTCTAGGGGTATGATTTTCACTTCGGGTGCGAGAGGTCCCGGGTTCAAATCCCGGACGAGCCCCCATTTGTTACGGCCGGCTCGTGGCCACAACAAACAAAGGAACCATCCACCAAAAATCTCAAAGTAACAACCAAAGTTTAATACATAATTCTAAGGGATTCACAAAATATACCATGACATTAAGCATCAATTTGAAAAGTCAGAGAATATGGCAAACGACAGATCCTGTCAAGTGAGGCAATCCAACACCAGGTGGAGATGATGTCACTTCTCCACACGCCCTTCTCTCATGCTGGTAACCGGAATACTTATATCTCCCGCTTCCTCATTGAAACAGGTGATCATTATCTCTCCTGCCACCTAGAGAACAAGAAAAGACAACACACACAAAAATAAACAAATAAATTAACACCCTTACACCATAATAGTGTTCATGTCATTACTTCTAATGTCAGGCTTTATACAGTTAAAACAGCCAGTTTTATAAGTTTCTGTGATTTGTCTGCCCTTAATTTTATTAGTTTATTCCGTGGTGAGGGACTGGCACACAGGAGGCAGCTCAGTAATTCAAGAAACTCTTGAGGAGAAGCGATATAACAACATCAGCAGCCACAGACATTTACAGTACACTCGCTCTAAAACATTTTACAGATGTAGGCAAGGTATGTCTGGGAAACAGAAAATTCTCAAACTTATGAACAGGGCTTGTGTTGTGCTGAATGTGTGCTCAGATTGAGTGGGTTTTCTGTGATGTGAGTCACTGTGGCGATGGAATAGTGGTTAGCAGTGTTGCCAACTTAGCAATTTTGTTGCTAGTTTTGGCAACTTTTCAGACTACCCAAGTAACTTTTGAAAAGTGACTCAGATGATTAAAAAAGGCATGATTTATTTTCTTCTTAACCACAAAAAAATAACTATTGAACAGCTAGCGAGTCAAGCCACACATCATCTGGTAGAGAATTGAAGAGAGGTGCCTAGCAGCACGCATCACATGTGAATCAAGTTGCTAATTGTTATCTATCTATCTGTATATCTGTCTGTATGTCTGTCTATCAAAATGCAATATGTAATTTAAAATACAGGTAAAATACTGGTTAAAAATTATCATATTAAAAAAATCATATTACATTCCTAAGAGTGTAGCATTTAACTTTCTACCAATACACTGCTTAAAACTATAATTGTTAATAATGTGTAGGTTTATTAGTTAATAACAAATAAATCGTACTAGGGCTGTAACTATTGATTATTTTAGTAATCGAGTATTCTACAGATTATTCCATCGATTAATCGAGTAATCGGATAAGAAGTCATTTTTCTTTATTAAAGAGCAATACTAAATATGCAAGAGATAATAAGATAGATCTCTTAAAATAAACAACTAATTTGTTTTCTTTTTAGAAAAATTTTAAATTTTATTGCTGAAATTGCATACATTAATAACCGTGAAAAATAAACCCATTTAATGTATTTAATTCAAAATGCAAATACAAAAAAAAAAATACAAAAATAAATAAAAATACAAAAATCTATTTTACATTACTTTAAAAAAGGTAAACAGTACAAACTAAAACTAAGGCATAAATCAAAATAATAGTAATCAAACTTGTTTTTGATATTCTTCATATTCTGTGTGCGGGTCAGTTCACAGCAGTGATATAAATTAATCTGTTCCATTAAGTTTGAATTGATTTTTACATTTTATGGGCATTTTTACCTTTGTAAAGCCTTTTCTTTTCTTCTAAAAGTGTGCATCATCTTTTAAGTCAAATTCTTACATTTAATCAGTCAATTAAAATAAAAGACATTTGGGCTGTTACCAAAAAAATGATATCAGTATCAAAATTCATCTTTGCAATGCAGAGGAAACACAGAAGCTGCATGGGAGGAGTTTCCCACACAGAGGGACATGAATGCATTTAACCTGCACTTACAAATATATATATATGTTATAAATAATATTTTATTGACTAACTTTCCTTCTGTGGTATTTTTATGCACAATGGCATTTAGTCTTTCACAAAACATTGCTAATGTAGGGACATTGGGCCTCATTTATCAATCTAACGTTGAAACGAGCGCAGATCTGT
>NW_015513405.1:0-998 GCF_001515645.1 Sinocyclocheilus grahami | reverse complement strand
TCCTAACAATTTCAATATATCTTATTGATTTTCTTGCCTGAAAAGACTATACACCATACATAGACTGTATGAAAACATGGACGTAGTGTCCGTAGATTCCTGAAGAGCGTTTTTGAAGCCTAAAGTGGGCAGAGCCGGCCGTCGCCATCTTGGCAGCATTTCACCGCGCGTCACGCCCTATCGAAAATGGGCAAAGAGGCGGGAGCTGGTTGCTGAAGCCACGCCCACCTAGCTCGACGGGGGGGACAGCGCCGGCCGTCGCCATCTTGGCAGCATTTCACCGCGCGTCACGCCCTATCGAAAATGGGCAAAGAGGCGGGAGCTGGTTGCTGAAGCCACGCCCACCTAGCTCGACGGTGGTGACAGCAGCGGCAATCGACCTGTCACTCAAGTGGCCACGCCCTTAATTATGCAGAACTTTAAGGCTTAATATTATTTAAACGGATGGGTTATTAAAACATTCACCCCCCTCACAGTCGTCATGAAGGGCAAAATTACCTATATAGACCAAAACCACTTTTTGAACCAGGCTGTAAACATTTTTTTTTCTGATGTAAAGTTGGGCATTTTAACATGGGGAGTCTATGGGATTGACTCACTTTTGCAGCCCGCCTCTAGCGGCCAGTCGATGAATTACAGTTTAAGTCACTTCCGTGTTGGCTTCACGAGAGAGAGCGGGAGGCTGCCGCTTGCTATACACATTACAGATAACATCTAAAGTAACAATTAGTTTACACAAAAAATGTGTTTTTGCATCAGTGTTCAATCAAAATTAAATATAATAATTTGGCAACGCTTTTCTTAAAACCTTTATTTAAAATGAATTATAAACGTATTGCAGTGTATTTATTTTGCCTTATATGATCTCATGAATAATTGTAAACACAGTTATTATACATTATAATATTCATCTATTCATTGTTACACATTTAGAACACAACAAACAGACCTTAAAATTTTACAATGCATTTTAACTTTTTTTATTATGAAAATAATTA
>NW_015513404.1:5073-5393 GCF_001515645.1 Sinocyclocheilus grahami | reverse complement strand
CTGTCTGTATTTCCTCCAGCTTGCTCATTAATGCGTGGGTCTAATGTTTGCGTAAGTCTCACTGTTATTTCTGAATCAATAGTTGTTTCCTGCGGCCATCTGCAGTGAGAGTGAAGAAGGGGTGAAATTCTCCAGTGATCTCAAGTTGTTTGATGGAGAGTCATGCTTCCTACTTGCAGCTCCAATTCTCCTTTTATTGACAGAATAATTTATGTATTGACAAAGATACATCAATAATTTAAAGCTGTGTCAAAATAGGAAATTATCCTTTATTAGATTTTTTATTTTTTGGTAGGGGTGTGCACAAATAGTCGAATATT
>NW_015513404.1:0-668 GCF_001515645.1 Sinocyclocheilus grahami | reverse complement strand
CCTATCGGACTGCGCCATCTAGAGTTTCATGCCAGAACTCTATATATCTTCAGCACTGATACCCAAAAATTAATTGGACAGTCTTCACTTTTATACTATTATTGGTCCTATTTTTTTCTTGTATTCGGCTCTCACAGAGCAGGCGTTTTTATCAAAATTCAATTTTCCCTGTGATTAAAATAAATGCTTGGTTGTTCCCCAAAGTGCATTGGAGAAATCTGTTAATTAGTGTGTTTGCAGAGGCCAGATATTTTCTATGGATTTTTTTCAGTGGGCTCTACCGCATCTATCTTAGTGCTGCGCCAATATCTCCACAGATTAGAGCCTTTGTATGTGCCTCAAAGTGTTTGCTTCACTGAGCAGCTGTCTCCGTCGAGGCCAGGTAGAGCCGATAGATTGGAAACCCTCTGAACCTCTTTCAAAGTCCCTTTCTCAACCCGTGGGATTTGTACCTACGGCACCTTCCTCTGTCCTTCAAGCTGTGCTTCAGAAACACAGCGGGGCTGGAATGATAGATCACCTTAGACCCACGCACAAGGACGACAGGCAGGCAGGGATGGGTTGATGCTGGGGACAGGGTGGCTGTCCGTCAAGTCTCCTCTGGCAGGTACAGTGCTTTGTCAGCCTCCTTTCATGATTTTTTGCCAGTGGATCAGACCACCACTACA
>NW_015513403.1:6261-7274 GCF_001515645.1 Sinocyclocheilus grahami | reverse complement strand
TAACTGAAGACATAATAAACACTGTTGATATTATCAAATATTAAGCCACAATACAGCATAAAAAGATCTCATATCTACAACATATGTATTCTTGTCTTCAGTTTTTAAGTTGAATTGAAAAAATAGTTACTTTTATTTGTATGTTTTTATGAACATTTTTATGATTACTATTTTTTTCCTAATTAATTTTTCTGTAAAGCACTTTGTATAATATTTATATAAATAGACTCGCCTTGCCTTACAGATTCATCAAATACAAAAAGTAAACTGGCACAGTCTAGTTGGTTGAATTGTGAGGATTAGTGTACTAAGCAATATGTAGTATTTCATTTCTCAATAACTATTTTTTCCTTCTGCTTTTTGGTGAATTTCTGGACTTTTGATTGGAGTGTAAGAAATGTAATCTGCTATTAAAAAAAAGTAAACGTTCCTGTTTAGGAACATTTTAGTCGATAGAAATATGGCTAATTTCATGCTCAACAGCAAGGCTGGACAGAGAATATCATAAACCATAAATGAATCATGATCCAACTTCGTTGCTTTGATATAAATGAAGGTGGCACTTGGCCTGAAAAGTTTGCAAACGACTGCTTTATATAAAAATGTTTGCTAAATAAATATATTTATTGATTTTTAATTTCTTTAATTTTTTATTTTCATTGTACAGAGGAAGATTCAGTAGAGAAGCTGTAAAAATGAAAACATGAAAAGGGTTGATATCAAGCGCTCCAGTCATTTATTTGAAAAAAGCAGCCCCAAAGATCACAACAAAATCGAAAAAGGTAATAATCTTTACATAGAGAGAGAGAGGTAACACCAATTTGTAAAAGAAAATAATAAGTGTAATTAAATGTGTAATTTAAAAGTGTTGCGGGTGCATGAGATTTGCTTGAAATCTTTTCACTTCAATATTGAGAGACAAAATGTCATTGCATTACAAGCACAAAGAGCAACTTTGATTGTTTTGTGTGTTTATCTTGTCACGCAGCACCAGCAGTGGAGTCTTCCAGGAG
>NW_015513403.1:4777-5461 GCF_001515645.1 Sinocyclocheilus grahami | reverse complement strand
ATATATATAAGACTTGCAAAACTGGACTTATAAAAAACACAAATGCCTTTGATAGACACTTACCAGACAAAAATTGGGAAACCTAGCTGCAAGAATACACACGATTCCAGCAACAAGGAACTATAATAAGCAAAAGAAAACAACAACAACAAAAAATCACATACATTTATTGACATTAATTGATTCACACCATTAATTGATTTAGAAACATAAAAATGATCAAAATTAGTCTTACCACACTACCGAGCCAAAAGGGTCCCTGGAATATTCTGTACATGTTATAGTACAACCCGACGCTTGTAAACACAATCCCCACCACAATATTGAGGACACCAATTAACATCTGCACAATCTATGGAACAAGAGAACAATATTGTTAAGAATATACCAAGTTGGCACAATGACTCTGTAAGTCAACAAATCACATTTTTGCTTTCAGTGTGGTGAGGCAAATTTTTTTTAATGTTATAAATAAGTATTTTCACAACGTTTCCAAAATGTTTCATATTGTTTGAATAAATTACATATGGTTGGTTGCATAGCCTAAATAAATTTGCATAAGACATTTTTTAAAGCACAACATGTTTTCGTATGTTTTCGAGACCCTAAGGGACATTTATTGGGGAAGAGATGGGAGGAAAAATTATATTTCAGTAATTTTGAATTCTCTAATAAAAGTATAGC
>NW_015513403.1:2507-2953 GCF_001515645.1 Sinocyclocheilus grahami | reverse complement strand
AGCAATTCGTCTCTGGTGAAACTGATTGCAGGGATATAACTAAAAGCTTCCCTTTCATACCCTGAGATGCAGAAAGACACTGCACTGCAGCACAGAAAGCCCAGAATCTGACACAGTACATGCTATTTGCTCTTCGGGTTTGAGTGGATGATGACCATTATTCTCCGCCCTGAGACACTGTCTGAGACATGCTGCCGGGAGGGATGGACTTCAACCTTCCCACAAGATAAAGACAAGAGAAACAGGCTCATGCATCAGAAAAACATAATGGCCCAAATGACAGTTATGTAAATTCCTAACATTTTGTTTCCCTTCACAAACAAGTTCTAGAACATGCGTGATTAAACAGCATTGCTGACTGTAGTTTTCTCATGCATCAACTTTTCCGTAAGAAGTGAAGATCAAGGTGTGTGCTTGCTAAAAATGCTCACACTCAACATTTGCTC
>NW_015513403.1:1484-2497 GCF_001515645.1 Sinocyclocheilus grahami | reverse complement strand
TAACTGAAGACATAATAAACACTGTTGATATTATCAAATATTAAGCCACAATACAGCATAAAAAGATCTCATATCTACAACATATGTATTCTTGTCTTCAGTTTTTAAGTTGAATTGAAAAAATAGTTACTTTTATTTGTATGTTTTTATGAACATTTTTATGATTACTATTTTTTTCCTAATTAATTTTTCTGTAAAGCACTTTGTATAATATTTATATAAATAGACTCGCCTTGCCTTACAGATTCATCAAATACAAAAAGTAAACTGGCACAGTCTAGTTGGTTGAATTGTGAGGATTAGTGTACTAAGCAATATGTAGTATTTCATTTCTCAATAACTATTTTTTCCTTCTGCTTTTTGGTGAATTTCTGGACTTTTGATTGGAGTGTAAGAAATGTAATCTGCTATTAAAAAAAAGTAAACGTTCCTGTTTAGGAACATTTTAGTCGATAGAAATATGGCTAATTTCATGCTCAACAGCAAGGCTGGACAGAGAATATCATAAACCATAAATGAATCATGATCCAACTTCGTTGCTTTGATATAAATGAAGGTGGCACTTGGCCTGAAAAGTTTGCAAACGACTGCTTTATATAAAAATGTTTGCTAAATAAATATATTTATTGATTTTTAATTTCTTTAATTTTTTATTTTCATTGTACAGAGGAAGATTCAGTAGAGAAGCTGTAAAAATGAAAACATGAAAAGGGTTGATATCAAGCGCTCCAGTCATTTATTTGAAAAAAGCAGCCCCAAAGATCACAACAAAATCGAAAAAGGTAATAATCTTTACATAGAGAGAGAGAGGTAACACCAATTTGTAAAAGAAAATAATAAGTGTAATTAAATGTGTAATTTAAAAGTGTTGCGGGTGCATGAGATTTGCTTGAAATCTTTTCACTTCAATATTGAGAGACAAAATGTCATTGCATTACAAGCACAAAGAGCAACTTTGATTGTTTTGTGTGTTTATCTTGTCACGCAGCACCAGCAGTGGAGTCTTCCAGGAG
>NW_015513403.1:0-684 GCF_001515645.1 Sinocyclocheilus grahami | reverse complement strand
ATATATATAAGACTTGCAAAACTGGACTTATAAAAAACACAAATGCCTTTGATAGACACTTACCAGACAAAAATTGGGAAACCTAGCTGCAAGAATACACACGATTCCAGCAACAAGGAACTATAATAAGCAAAAGAAAACAACAACAACAAAAAATCACATACATTTATTGACATTAATTGATTCACACCATTAATTGATTTAGAAACATAAAAATGATCAAAATTAGTCTTACCACACTACCGAGCCAAAAGGGTCCCTGGAATATTCTGTACATGTTATAGTACAACCCGACGCTTGTAAACACAATCCCCACCACAATATTGAGGACACCAATTAACATCTGCACAATCTATGGAACAAGAGAACAATATTGTTAAGAATATACCAAGTTGGCACAATGACTCTGTAAGTCAACAAATCACATTTTTGCTTTCAGTGTGGTGAGGCAAATTTTTTTTAATGTTATAAATAAGTATTTTCACAACGTTTCCAAAATGTTTCATATTGTTTGAATAAATTACATATGGTTGGTTGCATAGCCTAAATAAATTTGCATAAGACATTTTTTAAAGCACAACATGTTTTCGTATGTTTTCGAGACCCTAAGGGACATTTATTGGGGAAGAGATGGGAGGAAAAATTATATTTCAGTAATTTTGAATTCTCTAATAAAAGTATAGC
>NW_015513402.1:0-7267 GCF_001515645.1 Sinocyclocheilus grahami | reverse complement strand
TAGTAGCAATCGGCCTGAAGCCCACGAACCGGATTCGTGACAATTATATATTTTACATATTTATATAGACTGTGTACTCTGAGTGTGTGTGTTTAATCTGTAATATATAAAATAAGAAAATACATTTTAATTTAGAATTAAAAACACTTGTCTTTTTGGTGTATTCAAGTCACTGCATTTAAAAAAATTGATTGGGGTACATGTCATTGACCCCAAAATGGTCCTTTTTTATTTCATTTTGACTGCACGTCTGTGCTTAGTCATCTTGAAAGCTATGTCTGTTTTCTGTGTTCTTCTGGTTCACTGGAGTTGAGATGAAGTGAATGTGAGTCCTAACAGGAACGGATCACATGATTGAAAGCTCTGGTAAGCAAACAGCAAGAGAGATAACTCACAACAGCGACTGCGTGTCCTTTTACTCGACCTCTGCATTTCAATCGGCATCGGATGAGGAGAAGCTCTGATCTTAGTTCTGGAGTTGCTTAACATCAAAGTCAACAGCTAAGGCAAAAGAGAATGGAAGAACTCTTACAATCAATTCATGCGAACAAAATCACTCTTAAGCTGAAGACAGTCTGGTTAAGTGTCACATAGTGGCGGTCAAGTTAAAGAACCTCGGTTTTTCAAGGTCTGTACTAAGCTGTTGCACATAGCTAAAAAAAGCATGAATGAAGGGATGAAAGACTGAATGGAACCTCAGCCTGTGATGACAGATGGTAAATGAGGCATGCACATCACTTACTGGCCCAAAAATTTACTTTCTCTCCTTCGCTCTTCGGAAAGCTGCTCATTATTATAATCTTGTTTTTAAAGGCTTTCGTTTCTGACAGAAGCCACTGTAGTACGGTATGTTCATTAGTGGTCACCTTAATAGTTTCCATGGTTTCTCATGTGATTCCTGCTGTAGTTTTACAGTCAGTAAGTCTGAGTGAAATAAGAGGCTTATTTAAGCCTGCAGTTTTATTGGTGGATGGAGTGTTGTTGAGAACCAGAGGAGAGAAGAGAGTTTTAGTGCTCACCTCTTCCTGTGTCTCTGCATTTATTATTAATCACCTCTGTGGAGATCCCCATGGTCATCCATCACCCTCTGGAATCACATTACCAAACAATGGATCTCCCTGCTACCGATGTGTCTGTGTGCTTGTGTACTGTACATGTGCACGTGTGTGTGTATATGTGTGTAATATCAGATGACAGGCCCACTGACACCCAGCAATCTGTTCACTGACCGTCTCATGCATTTTGCACATAAAACTGGAAAGCACTTTTTCTATCTGGCAAGCTCTAATCTAATTTACTGGCTTTACACAACGTCCTGGAGAATGTGTTTACGGGGCTTTTTAGTAGTATTTTTAAGTCAGGTTGATACATGAGCACAAACATTTGTCAGTTTAGTAGAATCAAATCTTTCAAAGTTTATTTTGAGACACTTTGTAGCAAGTTAAATACATATCAAAAAGAAAAAAATGGTAACGCTTTAGTTTAGGGACCAATTCTCATTCTTAACAAGTTGCTTATTAGCATGTATATTACTAGCATATTGGCTGTTTATTAGTTCTTATAAAGCACATGTTAATACCTTATTCTGCATGACTATATTTTAGATCCCTTAATCCTACCCACACCTAAACTTAAAGGGATAGTTCACTCAAAAATGAAAATTACCCCATGATTTACTCATCCTAGGTGTATATGACTTTCTTCTTTCAGACAAATACAATCAGAGTTATATTAAAAATTGTCCTGGCTCTTCCAAGCTTTATAATGGCAGTGAATGGGTGTTGAGATTTTGAAGTCCAATAAAGTCAAGTCAAGTCAAGTCACCTTTATTTATATAGCGCTTTTAACAATACAGATTGTGTCAAAGCAACTGAACAGCATTAATTAGGAAAATAGTGTGTCAATAATGCAAAATGTCAATAGTAAACACTAATTTTTCAGTTAAAGGCAGTTCATCATTGAATTCAGTGCACCCATCCATCATTAAAAGTACTCCACACGACTCCAAGGGGTTAATAAACGTCTTCTGAAGTCAGTTGAACTTCAGATGTAATTACCTGCAGGTATTTTAAAATATACACGGATAAATTGTTTATGTTCAGATCAAAACGTAAACAGCGTATCCGCGTATGGTGCTGCTGACACAGAACAGCATACATCAGTTCATTTCAGAAAGTCATTATTAAAGGGTTAGTTCACCCAAAAATGAAAATTAGGCCGTGTTTTACTCACCACAGAGGCATCCTAGGTGTATAGGCTATAACTTTCTTCTTTCAGACGAATCCAGACGGAGTTATGTTTAAAATTGTCCTGGCTATTCCAAGCGCTATCATTGCAGTCAGCAGGTGTTGCAGTGCTTCAGTCCCAAAGAAGTGAAATAAAAAGCACCCATCCATAAAAAAAGTGTCTCACACGGCTCCGGGGGGGTGAACAAAGGCCTCCTGTAGCGAATCGATGCGTTTTTGTAAGAAAAATATCCATATTCAAAACTTAATAATCACTTTAATCTAGCTTGCGCCAACAGTTGTACACGGAAGCAGTTCCGGGCTGATGAAGTATGAGGTCAGTGCTGCGCATGCGCCAGTGAGTCTCGTGAAAACCAACATTTGTTAACAGCATCAAAGGAAGCAAAGTTTCCTTACTTTAGCAAAGGAAAACCAGTCTCCTCTTGGCTTATATCGAAATCCTCTGACATTCTTCTTTACAAATCCTCATTTTGTACTTCAAATTCGTGATGTTATTTTGTTTTGATCTCTCTCCTGCGCTTCCGCGTGCGTCACTTCTGAGCGGCGCATGCGCAACGCTGACCTCATACGTCATCCACGCAGAACTGCTTCCGTTGTTTACAACAGTGAGCGCAAGCTAGATTAAAGTGATTATTACGTTTTGAATATGAAAAGGCATGACGTGACATGTGGCCAAGTATGGTGATCCATACTTGGAATTAGTGCTCTGCATTTAACCCATCCAAAGTGCACACACACAGCAGTGAACACACACCGTGAACACACACCCGGAGCAGTGGGCAGCCATTTTTGCTGCGGCGCCCGGGGAGCAGTTGGGGGTTCGGTGCCTTGCTCAAGGGCACCTCAGTCGTGGTATTGAAAGTGGGAGAGAGCGCTGTACATTCACTCCCCTCACCTACAATCCCTGCCGGTACAAGACTCGAACCTGCAACCTTTGGGTTACGAGTCCGACTCTCAAACCATTAGGCCACGACTTCCCCTATGGATATGAATATGGATATTTTTCTTACAAAAACATATCGATTCGCTACAGGAGGCCTTTGTTCACCCCCCGGAGCCGTGTGAGACACTCTTTATTATGGATGGGACCTTTTTATTTCACTTCTTTGGGACTGAAGCACTGCAACACCCACTGACTGCAATGATAGAGCTTGGAATAGCCAGGACAATTTTTAATATAACTCCGACTGGATTTGTGAACACACGAGCCGTGTGAGACCCTTTTTATTATGGATGGGACCTTTTTATTTCACTTCTTTGGGACTGAAGCACTGCAACACCCACTGACTTCTATGAAATTTGAGGCCTATATACAGTCACCATAAGTAAAAAGCTAAATGTAGGCTTAACAAACTACACCACGGTCATATGACTTCAAGGTCACCTCCATTAAGCTTCTGACAACTCTTTAATCTTTATTTAAAAACACTTTTCCTGAAAGTGTGAGTCAGAATAGTTTGCAAGAGCACAATTCTAAACATAATGGCTCTGCAAAAGCAGACTAGTAAGTGGATGAGTTTTCCTGTTCAGTATAACTGCTAACTTGTTTCCGGGCTTTGGCCTACAGAAAGCACTCCAGTAAATGTACACACAACACAACAAACTCTCTGAACGGTTAAAATGTCAGTCAGACTATGTCTTCCTTCATAAGTGGGCAGTTTTTGGCTATAATAAAATGCATTGTAGACCAGACATTGTATACTGTTTGTCTACGTGAGACTGTGTGTGTGTTTCCTTTGCCAATCAGAAGTGAGGGACTTCCAAGAGTACATGCGCTTGTATGTGTACACACACAATTAAACAAAGGCATACAGCCTTACAGAAAAATACCCAAACCCACCCTCACTTGCATGCAGTGTTACAGGATAAACACACTTCATCTTGCCTTCCCTCATGATTGCTCTGTCTGATGCCTCGTCTCACACATAGTCACAAAATTCTCCACATTTCTTGCCAGTTCTGTTCCTGTCTTCTCCACAGAATATCCCCACACTCTTTAAGCTCATTGTGTGAAGTGGAAGAGATGTGTGGGTTTGCGTTCTGTGCCTCAGAGAGACATAGAGTCTATATAATATACCCCAGCTCTTCCAGAGCAGCATACTGTACAGATGGCCTCACCACAGGAGCTGGAACATGTCCCCGAAAACACTGGATCAGCACTAAATGTGTGTGTATTGCATATTCACATATGTGTGTTCACTGAAACAGACTGCTGTGTGTGTGGATACAGTTTTGCTGACATTGTTGGTACCAAATGTCTCTACAGGCAGTGTTTTCTTCATAATTTTTGGGGGGTTTTTACACATCTAGACTTCACTTGACACAACAATAAAATTTAACTATAAGTCATTTCCGTTTTACATGCAGTAGTGACAGCTTCGTTGTGTATTGTTGCGTACAAACTAGCCAGTAGATACCAAAGCAGAACCATTCTGCGTCTTTAAACAAAACAAAATAGTGGTGTTTTGTTCCTGAATCAGTGTCATTGAATGAATCAGTTTAAGAAAATTTTTCAGCTTTCAAATTTTGTAATTTTTTTGTGGCTCTTTAATGTGTCATGACAGATCACTGTAGCGCCTCAGTTCAAGCAGCACATGAAGGGATCATCTCCTCCTCTTTACTAGTTATTGTAGCACAAAATAAACATGAATTAACATGAGAAGGTATCATGTTTCAACTCTGGAAATGCATCAATACATCCAATTTATCAAGTTTGAGTCCACCAACGTTAATCTACTCTTCTGTCTGGTTTGTTTGTCAGACAAAATGGCAGATTCATCATTATGATTGGTCAGATTGCCTGTCAGTCAGACTCCTAGCAAAGAGTGAATTGACCCTTCACAAAGACCCGCCCTCCTTAGTTACTGTTGCTATCTCCAGTAAAAAAATACATTGCGGAGCAAAGAGGAAACTGACATCACGCCGACAGACAAGACAGCAGGTTACTTCTGGTATGAAACAAGGTCTCAGGACTCTCAGCCTTTAAATTTTGTCATTTTTAAAGAAATTCAAACAATAAATACCGTTTTGTGGCTCTGTAATGGGTCGTGCCAGATCACTGTATCACCTCAGTTCAAACACGTGAACCTATTGTCTTTTCATATGTACTTAAAGCATGAAATAAACATGAATAAACATTAGAACGTATTTTATTTCAACCGTGGAACACACCATTTTTCAAGTTTAAGTCCATCGAAGTGAATTTACTCTCCTGTCTGATTTGTGGTTCAGGCTAGAAGGAATAAAGCTACGGCCACTGGGCATGCGCACATCAATATAGTGTAATTTTGTCACACTGTACAACAATAATTACTGTTTTTGCATTATTATTTAGGGTTGGGGTGGGTGTAGACATTAATAAAACACGATCTAATAGGTAGACAATTTCATTTATTGTTAGTTTCCGGCCGTAGCTGTTGGACAAGATGGCGGATTCGGCATTATGATTGGTCAGATCGCCTGTCAATCAAGCTCTTTGCGAAGGGTCAATTAAACCCAATGTAAAATCTGTATGGAGAAATCTTTTTTCCTTGCTCAAAATTCATTGACAGCCTGTCTTGAATGAACAAAACTGTGAAGCAAACTATTTTTATAATAAATGTATTACAAAAAAATGTATTACATTTATCACAAAAAAGTTTAATGTTTAACTTGTGTGAGTAACATTTTCATATGTGGACAAGCAGTCTGTATTGATACTGGCACAAAACCTGCCTTATTTCTATAATTGAAATAAATAATAATATCCTGTAGTTAAGTAAAATGTTGATATGCTGGTTCAGTAATCACTCTGATGGATTCAGATGAGTGAAGGATTCAGACTGATTCAAACCAGTCTTTTGTAATGATTCATTAAAAGCTTATGAGTCACACTGATCATGCTGTATTGCTGAACTTGAAACAGCATAACTTTCTAGTATCCTGTTCCAAATTCAGCCTATGTTTTTGATTCACTAAAAAGAAACCATCATAAACCATATTTGTGAATTAAACAGTGCTTGCCGCCAGCGAGGACAACTCGATAAAAAGATGTTTCTTGCTTAATTTCCTCACATTCAGTAAACATTCACATAAGGCTAACATAATTTTGTTTGCCATGGCTCTGTAAATGCTGTTGCTGTTGACAAGGAAACGCTTCTCACAAAGACAGTAAACCTGAAAAAATATAGTGTGTGGAACCATATTGTAGGGACTAGCCAAGTGTTTAGCTGTAAGCATTAGAAATATCAGTGTAAAAATAATAGAAGTCAAAGTAGAATGTATAGAAAGGAATCGAATGATAGTGTATGTGTGTATGTGAGGGTGTTGGGATTAGATTTTGTCATGAGGGTTTATTAAGGTCGTGTTCCTCTGCATGCAGATATTTTAGACGGGGGTGTTCATTTGAAGTACATACTGCTAGTGTGCATCAGCATTTCTATGTGTGTTTTGCCCTAAGGAAGCCTGTTCCCTCTCATCCGCTGAGCTTTAATTTGTGTGAGAGATAAGAGTCTGCCCAAGAAAGTGGGAGCTGTGAGGGTGTATGTGAGCTGCAGATAGTCGTCCAACTCTCCATCTCAAAGCAGCTTTAACACTCTCAGAATCTTCTAAGCAACCAAATCTTTCCTGCTCCAGCCTGAAATCAACAGCAAGTGACATTTAACATTACCCAGCCTGTAAAATATTACCTCAAATGGATGTCTGTGCTATAGCGCTATGGAGAAATTGAATATGATAAGAGCTTTGGCAGCATATCTCCAAAAATTTGTCCTTGGCACATTGTAATCAGATTCATCTAGTCTATTTTTTCAGTAATGACAGACATTCCTCACAGATTGCCTGTAGCATTTAGGCAGGAAATTTGCTTAATTAAAAGCCTTTTCTCCTGAGGATGGCAGCAACTCTGGTGTCTAATCAAGAAAGATGCAGTATAGTTTGATATTGTACAGTGTCTTTAAGTCACATCCTTTCATAGCCTTTACAAAGCACAACCTTCACCATTCTAATAGCACTGACTGCAATATTCTTCCTATTCAGGCTTT
>NW_015513401.1:6830-7270 GCF_001515645.1 Sinocyclocheilus grahami | reverse complement strand
CTGTGATCTGTGAGTGTGATTGTTTTTCTAACAATGCGTGTGCATCTCTGCAGGTTACCCAGACACCCTGTGTTGAACTCGCCTGTAGTGAGTGTTTCTGTGTACAATAACCAGACATTTGTGGAGGGTTTTCTGGACACTCCGGTGCTGCTGGAGTTTCGTCTTCTGGAGACCAGCAACCGCAGCAAACCACTGTGTGTGCAGTGGAATCACAGCAGCCCGTAAGTCTGTGTGCGCTGTCTTTGTTTACTCAATTTCATGTCTCAAGGACAATCAAAACCACTATTAAAGGAATAGTTCACCTATTTTGTCATCATTTACTCACCCTCATGTAGTTCCAAACCTGTGTACGTTTCTTCCTTATGTTGAACACAAAAGAAGATTTTGCTGGTATTCAAACAGTTGTTGGTCCCCATTGACTTCCATAGTAGGGAAATAAA
>NW_015513401.1:0-3000 GCF_001515645.1 Sinocyclocheilus grahami | reverse complement strand
AACATACTTGGTAATAAAGCTCTTCTGATTCTGATTCTGATATTATATTATATTCCAAAGTGATACTGGTTATAATGGTGCTTCTTCCCCGCATGTGTTTCTAGCGTCAAATGTGTCAAATTTTCAGCACAGAATTTATGACTTTTCGCCTCTTTATTCTACATTAATTCCTTTTATTCTATTTCTCTCTCTCTATCTCTCAGTTCTACTATCCGCAGTGCCTTCCTCCTGTTATTATTAAGTACATGTGTTTGGTTGTTTGGTCTTATGGCTGTTAATAACAGTATCCTGGCGTTCCACTACCTGTTCATTGTCCTCTGTTGCGTACAGGTAAGTGTGCACTGGCTCTTACTCATCTCTTTCTTTTGTGTGTGTTTGTCATTGTCATTTTTGCATTTTTTTACCCTGTACACTTTGATAGTTGTGTTCTACATAATGTAATGTTATTCTCCTACTCACGTGTCTCAGGGATTGGCTGTACTGTTGGTTTTTACTATCCTGAACTCTGAGGTGCAGGAGGCCTGGAAACTGGCCTGTCTGGGCAAGAAAAGCCCCAGTGAAGAAGCTCCCAGACCTCCACAGATCACAGTTAGTCAACACAAACATACATATTATCATATGACCCCCGACACATGCACAGTTTTACACACACATCTTTAACACAAACCCATATTTGACCTCACGGAGTGAAAATGAGCATGTGGATTTGTAACCTGCTGTATGTGTGCAGGGCCAAAATCCATACAACAGCGCCTCCCTGCTGGAGCAGAGCGGATTACACCGGATCACACTCGGAGCTTCAACCATCTCATCAGTCAGCAGTGCCAGGTCTGTCAACACATCAATTTCAGATTCACAATTCTTAAAATGATGTTGTATACCTAAAAATAAGCACATTTGAAAATAAATAAGGTGTAATATGTATAGGAAAAATATTGGTGATATTTTAAAATAAGGTGTGATGAACTAACAATGAAAAACTTTTTTTTTTACTATGCTATGTTATTATAAATATATATTAATTGTTAATAAATGTTATAAATATGTTCATTGTTAATTCATAAAAAATGGTGTCATTTAAATTTATGTAAAGTTTTATAGCTGTATTATACTATTATACTATTCACTCAAATTCTTATGCTTATAATATACACTACTGTTTGGGGTTAGTGAGATTTGTTTATTTATTTATTTTAATTAATTATTTTATTCATTTATGCACTTTTATTATTTTATGCATTTAAATTGATCAAAAGTGTCAGTAGACTTTCGCAAGAAATCTGTTTCAAATAAATGATGTTCCACCTAAATAAATGTTTTTGATCGCCAAATCAGCATATTAGAATGACTTTGAAAGATCATGTGACACTGAAGACTGGAGCAATGGCTGCTGACAATTTAGCGTTGCCATCCCAAGAAAAAAAATACATTTGAAAATATATTCAAATAGAA
This sequence comes from Sinocyclocheilus grahami, assembly GCF_001515645.1. Taxonomy (NCBI): domain Eukaryota; kingdom Metazoa; phylum Chordata; class Actinopteri; order Cypriniformes; family Cyprinidae; genus Sinocyclocheilus; species Sinocyclocheilus grahami. Next base: position 1,548 of record NW_015513401.1, on the reverse strand, counting down.
AACCGTTATATAAATTGTAATAATATTTTACAATATTACTGTATTTACCATATTTTTGACAAAATAAATGCAGCCTTTATGACTTGATAACAGTTCTTCCAATAACATAATAAAATAAATAAATAACTAGAGACCACATACTTTTGAGCAGTGTATTTTGTAATAAAACAAATGCAAAATAAAAGATAAACAACTTTAGATTGTATATCACGTTCTTATTTTAATATTGTACATTATACATCATTTGTAAGCTGAACTGTGAAAACATGTACACATTTGTAGGCATTTTTGTTGACAACCTACTGTATGTAGTATCCATATGTAGCAAACTGAAAGCCTGAAAGTTGGCGTATGTTTTTCTCAGGGAGAATCTCTTGGCACGGCAGACTCTAGAACACACTCTTGGTCACACAGGGGCCACTGACCTGGACGTGGCAATGTTTCACCGCAACGGAGGTACACTAACACACAATAACCTGCATGCATGTACGTATTCACACTTACACACACTCCTTAACTGCTTGCTGGTCATTCTTTACTGGCCAAATTCTAGTGTTTGTGACCGTCATGTCAGAATTAGTGTCATTTAGTTGATCTATTCTTCGGTTTGTCTGTCAGGTGAGGACTCAGACTCAGATTCTGATCTCTCACTGGAAGAGGAGCGGAGTTTGTCCATCCCATCATCAGAGAGCGAGGACAATGTGCGGCTGCGTGGACGCATCCAGCGGCGTTTCAAACGGTCTGGTCACGGCAAACGTTTACTCACAGAGCCCACACACAATGGTGGAAAAGGTACCAAAACTATTGTTGCAGTTGTCTATGTCACTGTTATTGAAGCCAGAGGAGTACAGAAAGTTAGTTTCATTCTTAGTTTTGTGATACCCAACTGTTAGTGTATGGAATTGTTTATGTGTCAGAGCTGGATGGCAATGACCTGCTCTCCTATTGGCCAGCGCTGGAAGGCTGCGAGGCACACTCACTTCAGAAATGGGGCTCAGAGCGCCGCCTAGGGGGCGACTACAACAAGGACGCAGCTAATAACAACCAGCCAGATGCAGCGCTGACCAGCGGAGATGAGAACGGACTCACACACAGACACCGCAAGGGTGAGGCACACATTAATTCAAAATGTTATCCAATATTGGCCAATAACAATACATTATGATATTTAATTGTGCATGTTTATTCCTTCTGTTTTTGCATTTAGATGCTGTCATCTAATGCTCACATAGAGTTAATCTTCAAAAACAAATTAAACAATGCTACACTATACTGGCTATTGGCTGATATCTGGGTTATTATTATTATAATTAACTAAAACTAAATTCATAGCAAGTGATGAAAAAATAAATTACATAAAAATGAACTGAAATAAAATATTTAAAAACATTAAACTTATTTTTCAGCTAGTTTCCTACGCAACATTGATTATTTTCATTAGTTTAACTTGATGTATTAAAATGAATAAAACTGCAATAAATATTAATAAAACTATGCTGATATGTTTATATATATATATATATACAGTGGGGGAAAAAAGTATTTAGT
>NW_015513400.1:5555-7279 GCF_001515645.1 Sinocyclocheilus grahami | reverse complement strand
AAAAAAAAATAAAACAAGGAATTTAAAACTTTGAAAATTATTTAAGAAACCAAAACCTGGACATTTTACGCAATTTAGAAATCCCGGCCAGGATATGTCACCCTGTTGTATATGAACTCCGGTTATGGTGCTTTCTGGTCAACAGACTTTGTATTAAAAAAAATTATATTTTAGAATATTATTTAAAAAAAAAAGAAAACTTCCAAAACGGAAAGAGGATGACAACGAATTTTGAGAGCCTATTCATTCACTTACTACAGGGGCTGTCCGGTTAAAAGTCTTACTGAAAAGCACATCAGAGATAGTTCTGCTAAACCCCCTCCAACCTGTCGAGTACCAGCCCGGCACGCTTACCTGTGTCCAGGACCCTGTTCATTACACACATCCAGAGGACGAGTCCAGCTTGACGCAGCTTCATTTGGCTCATTTCTGACTTGAAGCCTGTCTGCTGTTGAGAAAGTAAAATCGAGACATTTCCGCTGAAATACTCACAAATCAAGTCACAGCAGGATCACAGACAAACTCTTGCGCAATGTTCCACATTAAAACAGCCTCCCTCCCACGCAAACACATGGTATCCAAACCTCGCAGGCTGAAAAGTGTATTTTTAGAGTCTAAACACATCTAAATTAAAATAAATAAAATATTACATTTAGTCATTTAGAAGATGCTTTTATTCAAAGCGACTTACAAATGTTTACTAATTATATTTATTAATATATAAATACATATTAATACATCATTTAAAACAGGCAAATAAATAATAGGCTAATATTAAATAAAGACACCAGTGGCACTATAAAGCGCACCCACACCACTTTTTTATAAAGCACTTTTTGGACAGATATATCATAAGCTCGTTTCTACTTTTTCTGTTCACTAAGTCAAAGCACATTCTAAACACACATCTGGCATGAATGAAAACGCAAATGAAGCAAACCAAACGGCTATTATGGTGGAATACCCAAAGCGAAAGACGAATCCCCGCGTAAAGTCGACATGAACTCGTGAGGTACCTGTGCTGGATGAAGTTGAAGAAGCAGAGAGTTGAATTCTGTCCAATATTTACAGCCTTTTAAGTGTCCGGAGATGCATATGACATAATGTCGGAAGATGATCTGATCTCTGTAACGTGCTCATCCAAATACGCACATGCGCGGTGATGCGTAAAAGCGCGTGGTGCACTCTGATTGAGGTGTACATTTCATCATTTTCTGTAGAACTGATAGATTCAATTTCTGTATGACATTATTTTGTATCGTATCTGATCAAAAAATATTTATTTTTATGTTTCTCATGCATCAAATAATACAATATAATGCAATTGCAGTGAGTATGATTGTTTTAATAATAATAATAATAATAATACATGTTACATAATATTATATAAATATCTTTTATTTTTCTATATAAAATTGTATACAAAAAATGCATCAAATACAATAAAAAGTGTGTGCACATCTATTTTGTAGGCTATTTCATAAATAACTGAAACAAAACTGAAATGCATTTGTGAAATGCTCAGACAGAACTGCTACGTTTTACACCCTAATTCAAACCTTTCCTGCAAAAGCCATACACAGATACACTAAATGCTCATTACACACTGTGAGATTATTAAAAAGAGTAGGCCTATACTGAAACCTTTAATGCAATGGAGTTTTTCAGTGCAGCTTCTAAACATTTTAAACTTTGCAAAACTTGTGATTATAGTTTGGGGAAAT
>NW_015513400.1:3851-5264 GCF_001515645.1 Sinocyclocheilus grahami | reverse complement strand
TGTCCATGAGCACGCAAACAACACTGGCACATTCTTTTGTTAACATAAGAGTTGCAAAATGACATACAAAGCATACAACAACAACAAAGCATGAACAATATATCACAAAAAGCTGATTCAAATCATGCCTTACGGTGTAACTAAAACCAAATATTTTGCTTAATATTTGCCATCAGCTGATGAAAACAATGAAAAAAGAAGAAAGTGTTATTATAGACATGGACTCGTATTTAAGCTGAAAGCAGCAGTTTAACATTAAAATGTCTTGATGGATTTGTTTATTACAAACACGAGACATTAACTGATGGACTGGAGTGGTGTGGATTACTTGTGGATTATTGTGATGTTTTTATCATCACAGTATCATTCTGACGGCACCCATTCACTGCAGAGGATCCATTGCTGAGCAAGTGATGCAATGCTACATTTCTCCAAATCTGTTCCCATGACAAAACAAACTTATCTACGTCCTGGATGGCCTGAGGGTGAGTACATTTTTGTTTCTGAGTGAACTATTCCTATAAAAGTGCAATTTCACCCCAGTCATTCATATAGGATAGGAATATATTTTGTTTCCATGTCGAGTGATAAAAACAGTGGAAGTACTTGAACTAGAAGGACTCAGAAATAAATGAAACATTTGGAGAATACAGAATCAAATGAGTTACATACCTGAAGTCAAATAACTTCGCGCAACCCTTGGCCTGTCATAAACAGAGTTTAAATAATCACAATGGCTCAGAGGAAGCAAGCATTTCAGATATCAACTTCCCTAAAGTCCCATTGGAACAGGTTATTGGAATTCATACAGTATGCTGTGGATTCTCATTCAATAATATGCAAATGAATGTTTTACCTCCCTTTGGGGTGTTGCACAAATATAACGTTAACATTTATTATATGTGGTTTGAGGAACAGACAGGAGAAACAACACAAAGTTTGCTCATTAAATACAAAGTAAGTATTATAAATAAGTACTTTCAACTTAGTAACTTGTAACATTACACTGTGCAAAACCGATCCACAGATTGCTTACTGTGCACTGGATAATGCATGTATTTGTGGAGCATCGACTGGTCCAGACTGTAAATCGGTAGTAGTATATTTCAGCATTAACACATTAACAATGTTGTGTGATAAATATTTGTGACGTGACGTGTAGAGAAGTATGGTGTGCTATACTCTGTATTCGTGCTCTGCATTACACCCATCCAAGTGCACACACACAGCAGTGAGTAGTGAATAAACACACACCGTGAACACACACCCGGAGCAGTGGGCAGCCATTTTTGCTGCAGCACCACCATCAGTGCCTTGCTCTGGGGTCTCACCTCAATCATTGTATTGAAGGTGGAAGAGAGCTCAGTACATTCACTCCCCCCACCTACAATCCCTGCTGGTACTGAGACTCAA
>NW_015513400.1:1666-2752 GCF_001515645.1 Sinocyclocheilus grahami | reverse complement strand
CATGATTCATGCGGTCTCCATAATGGCCGATTACTCACTTGCTCGATCGCTCAAACCAAACATATCAGCATTATTCCAAGTCTCTCGTGAGTTCAGTTGTGATGAATTAATGGAGAAGAACTTATGACATAACAAAGACAACATACAATCAACCTCAAGTAAATACATTAAAATGAGTCATTTGTTGTTTGCTGAATACCGAAATGAATCATTTGTTAAACTGATATTGCATAGCTGACTGTTTTCCAATTTGTAATAATAAAATCAAATAAAAGTAATTTAGAAGTAAGATGAATTTCATTATCATCTAATCACACATTGATCCTAGTTGGAATTACACTAGGTTCTTTGAGAAATTACAAGTCGATTGTTAGTCCAAGCACACACAGCAAACAGAAACAACACGTGCATGCTGTAACTTACTAACTTTACATGCTGTAAGGTTTAGGTTAAGAGATATGCAATGTAGTCTGTAAATAAGGTATATTTGAAGTTTGGTAGCAAAATTAAAATAGATATTGGACTCATGTTACAGAGCCATGAATTCATTATAGTCAAAAACTGATCGTTTATGGTTTTTAAATATTGCTGAAAGATGAACAACACTAATGCTCATCATTCATTCTGTGATTTTTATTGTAAGCGTTAATATAACCTACAGCACTATGTTAGCCTGAAGGCTTGAGGGGGAATTTCAGATTGGCAGTAACCTGTTTGAGCACATCTCATTTACCACAAATGAATACATTTGATGTTGGCATAAAGTGCCTTGAAAGCATTGCATTTCAGAATGTTTTGTGACTTGATGAAATGCAAGGTCTTTCTGTCTTTCAGAACTCAAAACATGCTTATTTTAGAAGCAACAAACCCTGACTAACATTGAGTGGACTTAATGAGTGGAAAACTACACTACAGTCTAATGAAGATTTTTCAATGAAGTCTCTTATGCTCACTAAGCCTGCATTTATTCGATCAAAAAGACAGTAAAAACAGTAATAGTGTGAAATATGATTACAATTTTAAAGTGTATTATAATTTAGAATTACTCCAGTCTTCACATGATCCTTCAGAAATCATTCTAATATG
>NW_015513400.1:0-1656 GCF_001515645.1 Sinocyclocheilus grahami | reverse complement strand
TGATTTGCTGCTCGAGAATGACTTCTTATTATCATTATAGAAAACAGTTGTACGTGGTACATTGCCATTGAAACGTTTTGTGTAAGTGAAATTAAAAAATAAAAAAAATAATACTTTCAGCAGGAATGCATTATACTCAAACATGACAGTAAATTCATTTAACAAAATATTTTTATTTGAAATAAATGCTGTTCATTGAACTTTCTATTCATTCAAATATGAAGCAGCATAACTGTTTTCAACATTGATAATACTCAGAAATGTTTCTTAAGCAGCAAATCAGCATATTAGAATGATTTCTGAAGGATCATGTGACGCTGAAGACTGGAGTAATGATGCTGAAAAATCAGCTTTACAATCACAGGAATAAATTACATTTTCAAATATCTCAAATAGAAAACGGCTATTTTAAAAAAGTAAAAATATTTCACAATATTACTGTTTTACTGTATTTTAGTCAAATAAATGCAGAGTGCATAAGAGCCTTCTTTCAAAAACATTTTAAAAAAAAAATTAAATGGTAAAGTAATTATAAAAATGTACTGAAAGCGCTTTACTAAAGATGGCGGGGTGATGGCTTATTGTCCTTTACATTTGCGTGGTAAGGGTAAAGACAGCTCCAGCAGCCTGGGGGATGCGGTGGCGGCCCGAGTGGAAGGACTGACCTGGTAGGAGTCGTACCCCTCAAACAGGGCCTGACGGGTCTTGGGTTGAGCCAGTTTCTGCAGTTTCTCGCTGGCTACGGCCTTCAGAACATGATCTGGAACCGGCCAAGAAACTGGCCTTGCGAGAGCGTGCTGTGCATGGACTTGCTTAGGAGCTGAGTGCGGAAAATAATGACAGAAGAGAGAATTACAATTCAAACCCAACTGAACCTGTGTCAATAATCCATAGTGCATAGGTTACTTTCTGAGCAGTTGCAGACTGTATATGCAGTAGATGATAATTTACAGTATACAAAGAGCAGTGATATGCACTCACAGGCCAGCTGTAGTACGCGTGAAGAGGGTGTGATGCAAACGCTGATCACATGGGCGCTTGAATCAACACTGCAGTGTGTCAACTGTGTCTTCACCCGCTTTGGTTGTGCCAGCTGACATATTCTTGGACTAGGCTTGGCATTTTTAACTACAACACTTAAAGGGATAGTTCACCCAAAAATGAAAATTCTGTCATTAATTCTTCACCCTCATGTCGTTTCAAACCCGTAAGACCTTCGATCATCTTCAGAACACAAATTAAGATGCTTTGGATGGCCCAGAGGCAGCCTTACAATATCTCACTATTTATAGCTTTATTATTATTATTATTGTTGTTGTTGGTGCCGTTATTATTACTACTACTACCATTATTATTATTCTTATTACTATATGTCTTCTTCCTGATCCTCCAACCTCCCCCCGGTTCCTGATGAATGAGTTTATTGTTAATATTGTTATTATTGCTACTATTACTAATTACTAATTAATACTATTATTTTGCTATTTGTCATCTTCCACATCCTCCAACTTTCCCCTCATTTCTGATAAATTGAGTTCATTATTATTATTATTATTGTTATTATTTAATAAATGTATTTATATTTATTTTTTATTAATATATGTATATATTTATTATTATTATTGCTATTACTATTATTACTTATCACCTTCCTCA
>NW_015513399.1:6411-7271 GCF_001515645.1 Sinocyclocheilus grahami | reverse complement strand
TATATGAAGAGTTCATTTGCAAAAACCGATAACTCCATTTTTATTGTATTTTTTCCAGAAATCACGTTTTTTTTATTGCACATTCCAAGTAATATCAATCAAACTGCAGTTGGGTTGTTTTGTTTAAGTAATAATAACTTTAAAAATACAGGTAATTTACAAAATTAAAGTTCATTGAAAGTATGTTTTTTTTACATATTAAAAGTTTGTTTTATAGCAAAAGCAGATAACTCCAACAGTCGTTTTTTGGCAAAAGCAGATAACTCCACATTTCATGTTTTAGAGTTTAAAAAACACTCGTTTAATCTTTGTAATCTCCTCAGATGACAATGTAGATGCCTGACAAACGTTGTTGTTGTTGTGATCATAAATAGTATGGATGTGATTACACGTCTTTTCAAAGTGAAAGTAGTCTTAATTGTCACCTGACCTGAATACAGCACTATATGTGGAGAATAATGCACGGCAATCAGCTCATTTTTTTTTTAAATGGCGTTTATCGGTTTTTGCAAATTAACTCTTCATATCTTATTGGAATTACAAAATACTAAAAGAGGGCATATTTACAGTATTAAAATACTGATTCTAGATGTCTAAAATCTTTTGAAATGAACAAAAATGAAATGCAAAGGAGAATTTGAATCACTGTTGGACATTTTAGTTCAACCACTGAAACTAAGCACACCACATGACCATCTTGGTGACTAAAAAGTGTATAAATATTTAATGACACAAACACTGAGGCATTTCATGATTGGTTGTCTTTTGCTAAACAACACGCTTTGACATTCTAGCACTGCATTGTTTCTGAATTCTCTTGGCACAGCAATTTGGGGTTGGTGCTGTGACAAAAAAAACAA
>NW_015513399.1:4211-5304 GCF_001515645.1 Sinocyclocheilus grahami | reverse complement strand
TGTGTGTGTGTGTGTGTGTGTGTGTGTGTCTGTGCGTTTTTTAAGAGTTTAGACCCTTTGCTAACCTTAAAAACAATTCCAATTTTTAACAGCATAAATTAACAATTTCTTTAAAGAAAAATTACAGATAAAATGCTTGTCACAATTCAATTTAGCTCACTTAAGAATAATCACCTATTTTTTTACCACTTTGTACACATGTACACATTTTAAATCACACTATTTATAGAAATAATTCCCAAGCGGTGGTCTTAGCAAAAGTAACCAAAGGTGTGGAGCCTAGTGAAATTTTGAACATAATTTTGAAATTAAAATCTTTTCAAGAACATACCCAATAGTGTGGACTAACTAAGGTATTAAGTCTGCAGCAAAGTTTTGACATGTTAAAAAACCCCAGCACTGCTCTTCAAAACCTGACAGCCTTGAGAACAAAGTTAAAGTCTGAATACAAAAGGGGAGAGCTGTTAAAATAAGATCTCCCTCTTGTGCCTTTTGGGTATTCCTGTACCATAGCTGCTGTCCTTGTCTAAAACATTTTCTGTGAAAGATGAGACAAACGAGGCAATAGCAAAAGGAAGCTTGGAACGCTGGGAGAAATAAACAGCCTGGCTCTGCAAGATATAGCTATTGATATTCCTGAGCAAGCCAGAAGAAGGTCGTCATGGTGAATGAGTCAGCATATATCAAAACCTACAACATATTGCTTGGCTCTCTTTGTTTCAATGTAATTGTCCAGTCACTAACATCGGGGAATTCATGATATTTAAAACACTGACGCCTCAGAGGCTTGGCAAGCGGTTATAGAATCTTTACTTTCAGTAATAAGACATTTGAAATAACTCTGAATATTTGTCAGGTCACCAACTGTCCTTGAAACATTTGAACATTTTGTACACTGACTGTACATCTTGCAGCACAGCTTGATACATAGAGAACTGAGATAACACTAGTGCATGATTGCTTATATCACCTTTTATATATTCCATTGCATTATTTTATTGTTCTGCCCCAATTTCTAATTGCAAATATCAACTTCTGTGTGTGATATTCATCAGTTTTTGAAGACAGGGTTGTGCACCATTCAGAACTAAAT
>NW_015513399.1:2184-3260 GCF_001515645.1 Sinocyclocheilus grahami | reverse complement strand
ATAACTCTGAATCAGATTGTAAGCAAATAATCAGGTCAAGGTCCTATCCCTCTGCAATTACCAGACGCCTCAGATTGATGAATACCTGAACGCCTTGAACAGAATAGATAAACGCTATTCTTCTGGATCAGATAAAGTAGAACAACACAGAAAAGGGCCTCTATTCAGACTTTATAAGGATTCTGGATTGATCATTTAGTCCCACTTGATATTAGGTGGCCTTAACTACTATGTACTTACATAAAAAATAACTACAATGTACTTATTGTGTTCATATTGTATTGCAAAACACTTTTTCTGCTATTGAGGTGGGATACAGGTAAGGTTAGGGACAGGTTTGGTGGTATGGGTAGGTTAAAGGTGAGTTAAGGTGTAAGGGATGGGTCAACAGTCTAATTATAAATGTAATAACAGAAATTAATTACAGATGTAATTGCATGCAGGTATTTAAAAATATAAATACAATGTAAAAACATGTATGTACACAATAAACGCATTGTGCCAAATGAGTAATTTAAATGTAAGTACATAGTAGTTAAGGCCACTTAATATAAAGTGGGACCGAACATTTTATACTATTTACAATAAAATGGGTGTGCTGTGACCAAATTTGTTAACTAACTGTTTGTAAAGTTTGACAATTTTAAGCAATTATACCCATTTACAATTGACATTTAAAAGTCTTTCTCTTCAAGGCACCAGACCAAAAATGCTAATGACTAATCCTGCATTACACAGATTTTTGTCCAATCAAACACCCTCTCAGAATGCTCCGCCCCCTACTACCACCGCCACCTACTACCACCTGCAACTGACTTGCATGTACCAAGTCATGGTTAACTGCTGAAAAATAATTAAAAACATCATGAAAACACTAATCAATACATTAAAGAAAACAAGGACATCAATCGTTAACAGTAATTACAACATAAATGTGTTTAGAAGTTTTCTAGTTACACTTCAAAAAAGACTAATTTTGAACATCATGAATTTTCATGTTGTTTTTTTTAGATAAAATATACACAGAACACAGAATATATATATACTGTATATATATATATATATATATATATATA
>NW_015513399.1:0-1106 GCF_001515645.1 Sinocyclocheilus grahami | reverse complement strand
CAAGATATGTTTCCAGTGCTTCTCCTGAAACCTCTTAGAGGAAATAAAAAAGACAATTGTTGACATACAAAAGAAGAAAAGAGCTTTAAAAACAATTGAAAAAACTAAGCTCAGGTTATTTGGTCTTTGACAAATATAATAAGAAATATTTGAACATATTGAAATCTCTGTATTTTGGTTTCAGAGGTAGTCAGAGCAAATGATGAGACTTTATTAAGACCTTCTTCCTACCTATTAGCAAATCAGGACTACTTGGTGAACATTATGTCACCTAATTAATATTCATGAGCCAGACTGATAAGGCTTATAATGCTTCCTTTCCCGAACCCTTCTCAAAAGAGATGACTTTGTAATGTTTTACAATACAAATATCTAAAGACTTTTGTTCAGATAGATTAAATTACTTAAGGTATTAAGTCTTGCTTTCTGGAAAAATTATCAAAATCGAGTACGTTTATACTTAAAGGGGTCATATGACATTGCTAAAAAAGAACATTATTTTGTGTATTTGGTGTAATGAAATGTGTTTATGTGGTTTAAGGTTAAAAAACACATTATTTTCCACATACTGTACATTATTGTTTCTCCTCTATGCCCCACCTTTCTGAAACACGTCGATTTTTACAAAGCTCATCGTTCTGAAAAGCGAGGTGTGCTCTAATTGGCCAGCTATCTAGTGTGTTGTGATTGGCCGAATTCCTCAAGCGTGTGATGGAAATGTTACACCCCTTACCATACTGTGATGCCGTGGCCCGGCGCGATGAGACAAAACCAATAAAACCCATTATAAACGAGGCATTTGTTGTATCCAGTGGGGACATAATTACTGATTATAATGACTTGTACTGTCTTTTCACGCATTGCGTTGCATCGCGCAGCGTAAACATAAAACCATGTCGGCATTTGTGATCGGAGAAACGACAAACAACAAGCGCTACTCTACACTGCTCAAAACTCGCGTTTGAATCGTCAGTGGCAAATTCTTTAAACATGAAAATGTACTTACAGGCTGTGAGTCAGCTTTGTTTGTCAGCATCATAGACTGTATAGGGTCAGCATGAGCGCCGAAGGTGAAACAGGGGAACGGAATTCACCGGAACACCGGC
>NW_015513398.1:4013-7271 GCF_001515645.1 Sinocyclocheilus grahami | reverse complement strand
ACTAGCTGCTTTCTAGCATGCATATTACTAGCATAATGGCTGTTTTTCCGTACTTATAAACTACATATTAATGCCTTATTCTGCACATATTAATTCATATTCTGGATCCCCTAATCTGACCCAAACTCCTAAACATACAGCTACTACGACAGCTACTGTACTTTCTATCAATATGCAGCAAATTAGAAGTTTATTGGGGGAAAACCAATAAACAAACACTCTTTTTTTATTTAAGAGAAATTATGTTCTTTGAACTTTGTTCCTTATTAACTCCGGAAATAAAATATGGTTTAAAAAAAATTCAAAATACGGTTTTCATCACTGACATGTTTCTTCAGTACTAAGTCAGTATATTAGAATGATTTCTGAAGGATGTGAAGCATATGAAGATCTTGAAGACTGGAGATGGAATACATTACATTTTGAAATATATTAAAATAGAAAATTGTTATTTTAAATTGCAATAATATTATTTATTAATATTTAGGGTTTTACTGTTTGTTTGATCAAATAAATAGCCTTACTGAGCATAAGATGCTTTTTTCCAAAAACAAGCGTAAAAAAATAAAATAATAAATAAATAAAATAAATACATAAAAAATCTTACTGACCCCAAACTTTTGAAAGGAAGTAAATTTGGTACATTACATAACATTCTCATGGTAAATAATGCTAATAGAGATATAGCAACAATACATCGTTTTTTTTTTTTTTAAGATAACAATGACGGATAAAAATACAGTGATTTTGCAGTGGTTAAAATGCACTTTGTGCAAGTTTTGTGCAAGATGTAATAACACCTGTAACAACACTTCAACAATTCTAGTGAGAACAAGTGAGACAGGGTAAAACAATCAAAAATAAAAATTATTTGTAAGAGCCAAATAGCTCTCACCTCTCCTTTGCCATTTTTGCTGTTCCCATCCTTCACAGTGAGCTTCTCCAGCACAGCCAACAGGTGCAGTGCCTTCTCTGGCTGGAAGGTGAGCAGGTATAGATCCACCAACAAGAAACAAATGGCCTGAGCAAACTTTTCTTCTAGGACAGAGAAACCCATCAAGCCATGCCACACTATTAAAACACTTAATACGTTTGGTGCTAGTCCAGGTGCAAAAAAACTAATTGCTCAACACTATGCAAGAACTTTTCATTTGCATCCTGAAACATACCAAAAGGTTCAAGAAACTGGTAGAGCTTCTCCCCGATGGATATAGCTTCTGAATACTGTCGCATGTGGTAATGAATCACCGCTTGATTGTAATAGAGGATACTGTTCTCAACATCATCCAAACCGTCAATATCATCCACAGCTGTGTGCATCTGCAAACAACGATCAATTAGCATCAGTCCTCTAACGACATGGCTTAGAATAATGAGAAGGATGCCATATGAAACATCAAACCTGATTCTTCAAGGTCATTAACGTCTGCTTCAGGGTGCTGGTTGTTGTCTGCCCACTTTTATAAAACTCAGTGATCGCTTTATTCAGTGTAATCTTGTAGTCCTCTTTGTTAAGCTCCTGAAGGCTGCCAAGGTGTTTCAGGGACTCGTCATAGCTTCCAGCCTAAAGAAACATCACATTATATCGTCAACAATGACCTCCGGAAACAACCACGGATACAGTCGCCTGCTCAGATTATAGTGATTTACCTTGAAAGCCTCAAAAGCATTGGATGCCGTCTCCTTCGCCTGATCCGAGACCCCAGGGGAGGAAATGCTGTCATGTTTCATGTCACCAGCTTGATCTTGAGAGGGAACAGATGCAGTAAAGTGACAGATGCGGGACTCAAATCATGCTGTACCTACTGACAGCATTGACCACCATATATGACTGGAAACTACACCTTCAACAGATTTAGCTACACTTTTACAGTAAATATACTTTATACTTTGACCTTTGTGATTGTAGCTAAAAAGAAAATGAATTCAACAACCTAGGCTAATTGTCAAAAAACGAAACTCTTAATATGTTTAAAAGCATTCCTCGCAGCATAAACAAATTACACAAACCTAATTGACAATGTATTGCATGTAACGTTACAATCAGCATTAGGCCAGTTCATTCATCGCAGTTAGCTATCTATTTGGGTCTCTTTACTCATTATTGCCCAAGTTGCTAATTTTTAAACTAATAAGATACGTGTATACGAATATAACTACTAAATAAGTATCTGTTGGTGAAAATCATCTGTTTACAGTCCCGGTGGCGCTCAATAACAGCTGCAGTGTTTATCAGACTGACTGAATATTACAAACTCCGCTCACCTGAGCCTGTTTCAGCCATTCCTTCAAATGTATGGACGTTAATTTACTTTTACAAGAAGTAAAGATGTAAGTTAATTCCCCTATTTGAATATCCAGAGAGAAAAGTAGAAGGTGTAATCTCTCCACTTCAGATTCAGAACTCCGCCATGAATATTACCCACAACCGCCGCGCGAGTGTTTTTTTAAACGAGTGCATTTATGTATGCGATCGCCACCGAGCGGTTTGGAGGATGAACCGCAGCTGGTTGCTGCTTAACGCTTGCTCAACGAATAACATTTTCTATGGCAAATAAATGAAGCAAGCTGGTTGAACCTAATGAAGAGTCTATATTATTTCAGGAATCTATTACATTTGTTATTGCTATAAACAAAAAAAGCCTTGCAGTGAGTCTACCTCAATCGAAAAATGTGAAAGAGTAGGAAGTAATCCTATAGATTTTTTCTTTATGGATGAAAAATTTGCCAAGCATAATATGTTTCATAATATGTGGTTTATTAAAATGGGAATGTACATTTCTGAACCAATTCAAAAGAATAGAATGAATGTAAGCTATTAAAGTTTCATCTTTGTGACCACAAAACATACAAGTAATATCATTGGCGTCTATGGAAAATGCGAAATTAACAGGGTACATCATATGCAATATTATAAAGTGGGCTTCTTTGGTCTATTTGGAAATAGAGTAGCTTTAGCCTATGTGGGGTATTGCTTAACACTTTCAGATTTGATTCATGTACAACAAACCTGTGGGCTGATTTCCCATGAGTTCCCTCAGAAAGAAAGAAAGATAGAAACATCTCACTTTCAGCTGCTTTTATTTCCAGAAATTTTATTCACATATGCAAATATTTGCATGAGCATAAGAGAGATTCAACAACGACAAACTGAACAAGTTTCACAGACAATAAAATAGAAAATTAATAGGTTAATGAAAAAAAAAAATGGTGGCCACTACACTCTTAAAAATAAAGGTGCTTCAAAAGGTTCTTCAA
>NW_015513398.1:0-3015 GCF_001515645.1 Sinocyclocheilus grahami | reverse complement strand
TTATAATCGTGCTCTAGCAAACTATTCTACAGTAACTCAAACTTCCAGGGAAATTTTTATTTTTTTAAATAAAAATTTAAAGTTGTTAAAGCACAATAGTGGTGACACTGAAGTTATGCAACCTTTTTCTGCAATTAGTACAGCGGGGAAAAAATGCAGAGGGAACCAGTGTGATGGTAACTGCCAGGTTGGCCATCAAAATAAGTCATCACTGCTGCACTTGCTTTAAAGTTGTTTGGTTTTTACTGATTTTTATCATTCATCAGCTGGAATGAATCGCTCTGGAAGTCATTTTGACTAAGGCTTACTTGTTTTTTTTGTCTCGTTATCATGCATCCCACCATGCAAAAAACAATTTTAAGTAGGTAGCACCCCAACTATAATCAAGTCTTTAACCAAGTCTTTGAGTTTGGCCTCATCACATACCTGCATTTGATTTCCCTCTTGGATCACCCACTGTGAACTTCCAAAATTTCCACCGCAACAACTTTTGGAATATTAGAGACACAAGGTTAAATGTCATAAGTATTGATAAGATAATCTGATTCTGACTAATCTTTGGTGGCAAAACTGGACCCAGTTTATAGAAGGATTATTACTGAAAACGGATCTGCAGCATACATCTTTTGGTTACATTGAGACTCACTTTCCTTTACAAAGGCCTTAGAACATATATGCAATTCATGTAGAAACCACTAGATGTTAACAGTCTCAAAGAAATTTAACCAATCTGTCTCTGTCCACTGTTATTTAAAGCAATAAGCCATGAGAAATCCTGTAAAATCATTTTTACCACAGGTGTGTTCTTAGTAAAGGCGAATCACAGTTTCTCTGCTACATATTTCATTAGTGTATAGCAGCCATGCCCAACCCTGTTCCTGGAGATCTGTCTTCCTGCAGAGTTCAGGTCCAACCCCGATCAAACACAACTGAACCAACTAATTAGCATCTGAAGTAGCACTTGATAATTACAGACAGGTGTGTTTGATTAGGGTTGGAACTGAACTCTGCAGGAAGGTAGATCTCCAGGAACAGGGTTGGGCACCCCTGTTGTATAGACTAGTTAGTATAGCCAGTAAGTGTAGAATTGTGCCTGGATTCTTAAATTGCTATGGTATGCTAATATTTTACAAATTGCAAATGAAAAAGTATTTATTTATTTTTTTCATTAAAAACATGATATCTTATTGATTATTATGTTATTACATTCTTCAAGGTAGTACCTGCCACCCAAGAGACTACAGCTGAAATTTAGGCTAAGTTCACATGAAATCTCTCGAAATTTCTCGAGATTTCCCTTTCACACAATAGCTTATAGTAGCGTCTCGCACAATGTGGCTATTTCTCAAACGGAAGGCTGCATCCTCCGGAGGTCGCATTTGTAGGCTGCATACGTCATAAAGAAGATCTTATTTAGAATATTAACAGTTATAAATTTGACCATTATTCTTAGTTAAGCATAAATTGTTGTAATATGCATATGACTCGCGAATGTAATGCTCAGTTAACTGAAATAAACCAGGCTTGATGGCTTATGCAAACTGCAAATGCGACCTCCAGAGGATGCAGCCTTCCGTTTGAGAAAAGGCCTGTCTGTATGAACGCGCAACGGAAGTCAACCCTGTTGATAAAAAAACAGCATATGCTGGTTAGGTATATGTTTTGAAGCATGGCAGCTGCTTTGAGTTGGTTTAAGCTGTTTTTTAGCTGGTCATGAGCTGGTTTAAGCCGGTCATGCTAATAAGCAGCTTAGAACCAGCTAAGGACCAGCTTAAACCAGCTGCCATGCTTCAAAACAAACCTAACCAGGATATGCTGTTTTTTTCAACAGGGAAGCCTGTATTCCTTATCAGTATCCATAGCAAAAGTGACCAAAGTAATATCAAAGATGGCAACATCCATAAAACCATCTTTTCACTTTCTGACATGACAAGGGTCCTATCAAGCCACAAGTTCACCTGTCAAATCTTCAATAATGGGCAGCAACTTTTATATTTGGGTGGAGAACAGGCCATTTAAGTCATGTATAGCACACCAAACTGACTGGGGGCAGCTCCGGTGGAGAACAATGATTGGATATAATCCAGGGTTTCTCAAACCCTTTACTGGAGGGCCGCTGCCTTGCAGAGTTTAGCTCAAACCCTGATCAAGCTTACTTGTGATTTCCTAGCAATCCTGAAGGCTTTGTTTAGCTTGCACATGAGTGTTTGATCAGGGTTGGAGGGCATTGGCCCTCCAGGGCAAGATTTGAGGAACCTTGATGTAAACCTTCAGATGACACACAGCTCATATTTGCGTCTCTGTAAGTTACAAAACCACACATGAAAACCTGCACATGTTAGGCATGCGTTTGTGCACTAGAGTGGCTCTCTTGCACTGTTTGACATGACAGACAACTAGTTGTCCAGTCTGGTTCCCTTCACACTGTGCAGGTTTTCCGAGAATGCAGTTGTAAATGCAGTCCTGAAAATGTACAAGTGTGAGTTAGGTTGTAGAATAAGGTTATCGCTTTCGTAAATAACCGTACTGTGAGTGAGTGTAACCGTATTAAAGACTCAAATACAGAGCTGACAACTATATTCTCCTGCTGTGTGAACATGGCCTTAGTTTCAAGTTACAGCAATACTGTCTGTTAAAATATAAATATATACTGAATGTAATTGTCACCGAACAAATATACTGTCCCAAATTAGATGTCTCATTTCAAATGTCGCATGTTGCAGAGGTTTCATTTGTATTCTTCATGTATCCCACATGTGTCAAACTTCGTTCCTGGAGGGCCACTGTCCTGCTGAGTATAGCTCCAACCAGCTCCAAAACACCCCTGTTGAAAAAAACTGTATATGCATAGGACCAACTTAGGACCAGCACATGACCAGCTTAAACCAGCTCATGACCAACTAATGACCAGCTTAAACCAGCTCAAACCAGCTGCCATGCTTCAAAACATAACTAACCAGCATATGCTGTTTTTTTTTTCAACAAGGACCTGCATGGAAGTTTCTAATAATCCTG
>NW_015513397.1:6645-7272 GCF_001515645.1 Sinocyclocheilus grahami | reverse complement strand
AATGACTGAGTCTCCGGAGTCAACAGATAGCAGAATGTCGTTCAACACTCTTAATAGTGCAGATTCAGTACTGTGGTTTGTACTAAAATCGGACTGAAATGTATCAAGCATAATATTTTCATCAAGGAAGCTCTGTAATTGCAGTATCACTGTTTTCTCTAGAATCTTAGATATAAAAGGTAAATTAGAAATCGGTCTAAAATTGGATAGATCAGTGATGTCCAAATTAGGTCTTTTCAATATTGATCGCACCCTGGCATGTTTACAGAGAGCGGGAACAGAGCCTGAGAGAAGGCTTTAAATGGTGCGAAGACGGGTTGGGCGACATTTTGATTTATAATAAAAAGACAAGTACGGCTACGGACAAACAAAGAGACAGACGGAGAGACAGATGGCAAGCCATTGACACCGGCGCCATCTTCCATGTAAAAACCTATTCAATTAAATGGTTACTATAAGAATGTTTGACAATAAAATAAGACTGAATTCATATAAGAAAGCTCAATTAATTTAATATTATGAATGAAACTGTGACCTACACTGGTTTGCAAAGGTTAGCCAATCATAACAGAAGAAATGTATTTATAGAAGTCTCAAAAGTGCACCAGGGTCATATTAGTATCTTTT
>NW_015513397.1:4031-5338 GCF_001515645.1 Sinocyclocheilus grahami | reverse complement strand
TGCATGCTCGTAGTTTCTTTTGCGCTTTAATATGAAATGATATACCTAGGCTGCAGCTTACATTTGTGCATGGAATTGAAGAGCACATGCTACAAGCACAGTATAAAGGAAAATTGTTTTTTACTGATATAATATGGCCTGACATCTCCTGTGACCGCAGTTCACTGTTGTTCCACCGAAGCTCCTCGTCATCTGTACCTTTTCCACGCTCGTTTGAATAGCACCTGGCACTGAGGCGAAGTTGGAGTGTGTGTCTGAAAACTCTTCCGTTTGATGTGGTCATAAAGATGTTCTGCGCTTAAAACACAATTGTTGTAAAGAAAAAAAGAGACAGAAGCAGTCCCTGCGTTAATTGCGGATGGTTGACAGGCACAGGCGGGTTGCTGGCCAATAGTCAAGACTATTTTGACTCAGTCCAGTACATGCTGATAGGCAGCTGCTTTCAAACGGTCCTGTGCTTGTGTTCACGCTCTGAAGACCATTAAAGGCTTCTAATTACAGCGAGATTTGCAGCACTGAGCACTGTAGCCAATTTTATTATTTTTCTTTTTGTTAACATGTTGGGCTGCGTGTCTGTTCATTTTTCTTAAGTGCAGTAACTCAGAATTCCTAATGGTTTAATGCTTGTATTACATGAGAAAATAAATGAGTTCTGTCTACCTCATGTATTAGACAGAGATTTAATGTGGGTGCGGATCGGGTCGGGTGTTCTGTTAATTGCTGCGGGTGCGGGTTTATCAAACAGGATCCATGCAGGGCTCTGCGCTGTATTATGCATGCCAGGCCAGTATGTGGCGATTTCACTTTGTTAAAAAACTTGCACATGCCTATTAAATGAATGCATAATATGCATACACATGACATCATAGTTTCACAAATTCGTGTTTTTATAGTTTACGATAACGGTATCAATTTCAAAAACTTGTACTTTGTAACCCATTTTTTAAAACTTTGCATTTTCAGGCTTCCAAATCACTGTTGTTGTAAATGAATGGCCAAAACACATTTGATTGACACAATTGATTTTACTGATAATTTTATTGATTCACTACAAAGAACTGGCACATATTTGCTTGTGAATTGCACTGGTCTCATTACATTTTTTTTTTCTCTGATTCACTAAAAAGAACAGAGTCATTTGTTTGGAAATTTAAACTACAATGGCTATGTTTACATGCAACCAAATAATCCGTTTTTAATCGGATTGACGGCCCAATCGGACTGAAAAGCCTTGTAAACACTGTAATCGATCCGATTAAGCTCTGATTGAAGGGGGTGGTTTATTCCTTTTCTAATACGATTGAGAG
>NW_015513397.1:2079-2959 GCF_001515645.1 Sinocyclocheilus grahami | reverse complement strand
GAAAGACTCAAACAAGGAGAGGCAGTCAAATATTTATGAAAGCACACATCCCTCTCACAGACAAGAGAGGGAGTGTGAGGTGCCGTCAAGGTGTTTGATCGATGTAATGGAGTCCGTTTAAGAAGCAGTGGGTGCGTGGCTGATTCCCTGGGGCAGAGAGAGAGCGAGTTTGATATGATAATGCACCTTGTGCCAGTTCTGTGCACCATATGCCTATCCTTTCATTGGGGAGATCGGTGCAGATGGTCGGGCTCAGTGCTAATAAGGGGAATAGAGCAGGATGGGAAAAGGGGTGAAGGGATCCCTGGTGCAAAACTAATGACAAACCCACTGACAACACCTTCAGTCTAGAACAGGAGGGTCAACTTGTCCTGCCTTCTTCCAAAAATCACAAAAATCTGTCTTGTTGACTACAGGCTGGACTCCTCCTTGACTCTTGAATAATTGCAGTAGAGGTAAAGTGAGTAATTTCCGTGCCAATAGCGGCACCACATGATGTACTCACTAAAATAATGATTGTTTCCAAACGCGTCTCATAAGGGAAGAGTGCTTTTATCTTTATACCACCAACCAATCTGGTGCCGTATTCACCCATAGAAAACTGTGTATGTTATTAGGTGTTTAAATGATTGAAAATACATAAATATTGTTGCATGTTTTGGTTCACTAAAAATAATTGAGTCATAAGAGTCATTTGGTTGTGAATTGACATTGAGCATGCTGCATTTTAAATAGAACCTGCTCATATGCAATTATTTGTGAATTACCTGGTCATACTGGATTTTATTGATTTACTAAAAAATAACCAACTTATAGTCATTTGTTTCTGGATTGGCACAGGTCTCACTTAATTATTTTATTCACTAAAAAGAACTGACTC
>NW_015513397.1:0-1027 GCF_001515645.1 Sinocyclocheilus grahami | reverse complement strand
GAGAAGCTATTAGTTTTTATTCACATTTTGATTTATTCTATTTTCATTTAAAGTTTAGATGAGGTTTTAGGTTCATTTTGTTGTGTTTTTTGAATTTGTATTAGATCTTTTTTTAAATATGTAAAAATGTAGATTTGATCGATTTTCATTTTAGTTTTAGTTATTTTAGTACATCAAGTTAAACCAAATGAAAATGAGATGTTGCCTTGCTGCAACTTGATGAAGTTAAATGTTTGCGGTTTTTTGAAATACATTTTATTTCAGTTAACATTTAATTTATTTCAAGCAGCAAACTGTTTTTATGTTTTAGTTAACTTACCCTGCGCCTACAGCTACAAATAATTCAATTTTTGCTGTATTTTAGCAGGAGTGAATGGCTTGTATTCAAACAAAGGTTGAAAGGAAGGTCTACACAGCACTGCACTGCATCCATTTGAAATTGACCGGCAACTGCATCAATAAACATGATTCCTGTTCATTTCTTTACACTCCACCTACTAATAAAAGGATTCGGTGTACAATTCCTTTGAAAGCAATGAGGTCAGAGGACAGGACATTACTGATGGACAGTTTAAGGCCTTAGGGTATCTGTCCATTTCATCACTGTCTACTGATATTTCCACGCTTGCTTTCTCACTGTCAGCGGCCATCTGCTGTGTCAAAGTGTAAGCAGTGTTAAGTGATGGCAGTGTGGCAGAGCTGTGGGGAAAGTTGGGTAAAGATTAATTCTCTCTGACTGGCATACAGTTCATGACAACAACTCAGTGTTGCTTTTAATACCTGGATGAACATCCATTTGCATGAACATTTGTGTGAATATCAAGATTTTTTTTTTTAATTAATTAATTTTAGAAAAAACATCTCTAAACTGTGTGAAAAATAAAAATTAGCTGAAAATTTACTCACCATCAGGTCATCCAAGATTGGACACAACTTTTCATTTCACAAGACATTAATTGATGCACTGGAGTCTTGTGGATGATTTTGGACTCTCATTCTGATGGCACCCATTCACTGCAGATGATCC
>NW_015513396.1:6678-7273 GCF_001515645.1 Sinocyclocheilus grahami | reverse complement strand
TTTGATCTCTATATATCTCTGTTTGAAAGTTGTATTCTTGGCTCAGCTGCATTGAGCAGAAGCTCTGTGCATCATAAATCCCAGGCTCTTTGCAACTGTGTCTTGTTAATTCATTATCCCCTTTTTTTATAATTAGCCCTTTTACTTTGACAGGTCTTGGCTTTTCTCTAGCAGTTATGTTAGTGTTTTCAGTTCAGGTCAGTGTCTTGTTTTAGTGCTTTAGTGCTGCTCATGGTGTTCTTGTCTTTGTTTGTTGTGGTTATCTTTATTAAAAGTTCATCTGGATTTGAATCATGTCTCCCCTCAACTCTGACTTCTACATTACAGCAAGATAAAACAAGTGTATTGACATAATTGCTTTTCCTTGTATGTGTAGATATATTTGGTTAAATTAAATATTTGGTAGTGTAGAACATGATAGTGTTGAAAAACTACTGCATTATCACATCTTGATATCTTGATAATGCGTGCAAAGTCTTCATTTGGCAGATCCTTATACTAGATGTTGGTATAAAATTCTTGCCAATTTGTAATTATTTATCTAGAATTTATACTCAAAAATATATTAAAAATAAATGTACAAAATAATTTACTT
>NW_015513396.1:4575-5243 GCF_001515645.1 Sinocyclocheilus grahami | reverse complement strand
TATTCTTAAGGACATCAAAACCTAAAATAAAACTCCAGAAAGGTAAAATATGTGACCTTTAATACTAAATGTCTCCAAATATGTTCTGATGAAGAAACAATCTGGTTTTTAATGACCTGAACATGCTTAGTTTGGTGCAGTGAACAAACTAATAGTGCTCTATGGTGCAAACGTCATTGTCAGAATTCCTTTGTATTTATTTAGGGCTTTTCTGTGTGATGCATGTGACCATATATGGTTAGGAGGAAGAGTGGGTGACACCCCCCAAAGTCCAGATTAAATATTCTAATAATATTTTCTATTATTTTAACTTTAGAAAAAAGATGTTCACTTTCCATACATCAGCCTTGTGTAAGCAGATTGCTCTATGTCATCTTTTCTCAGCCACTGTTTGCAATTTATAATACAAATATTTCAGTACGCAAACAGACTGACCGGCCTTCGCCAGACATGCACCATTTTTGGCAGCATTACAACGGACTCTTCAGTGAGGAGATGGCATATCATTTCATGCAGAAGGTTACTGACGCAATTGCTGTGTGCTCTTCCTGGGGGGTCTTCCATTGGGACATCTGGTCAACATAGAGACCCTGGAGGTCAAATTGATTGATTTTGGCTGTGGGAACCTCCTGAAAAGCTCATCCTACAACACCGACAGTGGAATATAT
>NW_015513396.1:0-239 GCF_001515645.1 Sinocyclocheilus grahami | reverse complement strand
GGACTTTTGATCTGGGTTTTACATATACAAATGTAAAAATCAAATCCAAACATAAGAGTTCAGATGATTATTTCTAGGGTTGCAAAATTCTGGGAATTTTTTCTTTCCATGGGAATTAACAGGAATATATGGGAATTTATGGGAATTAACGGGGATAAACTGGAAATTTGCAAAATTGCAGGAACTGGGGACTTCAATGTAGTTGAGAAAAAAATCTTGCAGCATAATCTTGGTTAAAA
>NW_015513395.1:6793-7274 GCF_001515645.1 Sinocyclocheilus grahami | reverse complement strand
GTCGACCCAGGATAACCTTGAAATAAAAGCCTTTTAGAGGCTTGGGTCATGGTGATTTAATTGATGCATGAGGGCTGGAGGAAGAATTACTTCCTGGGAGAGGAGATGCTGCCCGGTCCAGCCGAAAAAAGGCCAATGGATTGTCTCCATCAGCCGGCACTCCCCGCTCCCTTAGACAGTTTGAGAGCCGGCATGAACTGGAAATGGCTCACCAGACTCCAACTAATGTCATAACCAGCAGATACACATCAGCAGGACTAATCCAGATGTTCTGTACAATTACATTATATTACATTTGGGCTACTTCGTCTAATCTTGACACAGATCCAAGGCATAGAGGGGTGGAGCTACACACGGACATCACAAGCACTTCCTGTGTGTGAATTCTTAATAGTAAATAGGAATAGGAAATAGTAAAAGGATGGTGACTACAGGTTATATTTTTGTGTGTGTATATATATATATATATATATATATATAT
>NW_015513395.1:1531-3029 GCF_001515645.1 Sinocyclocheilus grahami | reverse complement strand
GTTATACCGTACAATACAGAAATGTGATACAACCCTATTTTTATATTGTGTGCACAATGAAAGAAAAAAGATACAGCATAATTCAATGGTAAAATATTTTAAAAGAAGTATTAATAATGAGAATCAAAACTAAATTGCTGTTACAGAAATTATGCATTCTGCTAATTACTGTTCAGATGTTTGCAAATCTAATCACAACCATTCAAGCATTCATTCTATCTCTCTCCCTACAATTTAAAGGTCTGGCGTGCTCATCTCCACCCATGGCCAGGAACACGACTCTCTGATCGCTGGGGTAATGAGCAAGGCGAGACAGAGCACGCTAAGCTATGCATAGTCACACACACACAGTCTCCCTTTACTTAAGATTTGCTCATTCCTAATGCATCCGCCTTACTCCACCTGAGCACTTCTCCCCAAACACACACAATTGACCTTCGGCACCAGCTCTGTAAAAAACAAATTACTGCAGTGCAAAATCATTTATCACAGTCTGGTTGGTCAGGTGCACAGATATCCCTAACAACACCGAACATGGGCGGCAATGACATGTAGTTATGCAGCTTCTCACTTTATACTTCATTTCCATCCTCCCACACACATATCTACTGATATAACTCCCACAAATACACACACACGGTTATCGCTCGGCATAACCGTATAATGACCAGAATGCGTCTCTTCAGTGAGGGCAGGCAACCAGTTGCAGTGTTTCTGGGAGCTGGCCGTGGTGCTGAGACCCAACAAAAGCATCAAAGCCGAGCTGGACGGCCCTCGAAGGGTGTGGGGAGGAGGCACCATGTGTACTTGATTAAATTAGCGAGTTCTAGAGGCCTCCCATGGGATGGTGAGTGTAAAAGGGGGGGAGGGGTGGAGACGCACTCTAACAAAGACAAGATCCAACCCCCTTCATGCCCTGACCGGGTCCACCTCATTAGCCGAGCAAGTGGGTGTGCATTAAACATATGCTCCACAGAGGAGCAAGAGTATATGCTTGTATGTATCCGTGAACTGAATGTATATATAAGAGTACAGTGTGTGCATACACAATAATACACATACACAAAGACACTTAGGCATTGGCCTTGGCATTTTTGCTGACACTCAACAGAAATTGTCTCTAAAGCTCACTGGAATGGCATTATACTGAATTCTAAAGCAACCATTCAAAATATCACAGCAATGTCATATTCACAGGCTGAGTTCTACAGAAGAAGCATATGATGATTTGAGACCTTTTAAGTAAAGTCACAAGTAAAGCTAAAACACTTTTGCTTTGGATAAAAGACTCTGCTAAGTGCCTTAATTGTAAACATGAAGTTTCAAACACCTCAAACACCTATATATAAATAAATATTTGAAGAATTTTATATGTAAATTTCTCTGGATAAGAGCGTCTGCTAAATGCCATAAATGTAAACATAATGTTTTAATCAACTCAATGCCACAAAGTTCTCTATATACATTTTATTTATAACCAAATCAAATCTTTTTTTTT
>NW_015513395.1:0-303 GCF_001515645.1 Sinocyclocheilus grahami | reverse complement strand
TCAGGGGAACAAGGGCTGCCTCCGCAACTTACGTGAAGACACGGGCCGATAGGGACAGCCGGGCAGGACCTTGTACTGATATGCTCTTTCTTCGAACGCGAACCTCAGAAATGGTCTGCGGCGCGGACGGATCGACACATGAAAGTACTCATCCTTCAGGTCGATCGCTGTAACCCAATCTCGGGGACAGATGGACCCGAAGATGCGTTTCTGCATCAATATCTTGAACGGTAACCGGCGAAGGGCCCGGTTCAAGATACGCAGATCCAAGATTGGTCGTAACCCACCGCCTTTCTTGGGTAC
>NW_015513394.1:6668-7275 GCF_001515645.1 Sinocyclocheilus grahami | reverse complement strand
CTTTGACATCAATGTAGAAATATAAGGCTTATTTTCAGCTAAAAGATGCAAAGGCTATTTATTAAGCTATTCTAACAATGCACAGTTATACGGTTAGAAGCATTTTTTATTTGCATTTAGCTGACCGTGACCCTATCAGAACAGCCATTAGTTGAGAATCACTGATATAAAGAATAATGAGTGTCTAGAAAAATAACGAGTATGACAGAGCGGGGTCACAATGCATACTATCATTCACGGTTGGTCTCCAAATATGTTCCGACTGGCTGCGATTTTGCCTTTTCACAAAATATTTGACTTTCAGGGAGGACAGAAAGATTGCTTGATAGAGAGCTTTTCAGGACACCCTGTTACAATAATAAGACTGTGTCTGACAATAGAAGATGATTCATATAACCTTCAACACAGAAAAGCAAACGAGCAAGAAAGAAGAGAAGTTGTAACAGAGTGGGACAATGAGAAAAAGACAAATCTCCATGTGTGCAGCACTTGCCCCACCAGAGACAAGCGATTGCGTGCCAGTCAGCAATCTGCAAACTTTGGGCCCGATCCAAAGAGACACCAAACTGAGAGAGAGAGAGAGAGAGAGAGAGAGAGAGAGAGAGAG
>NW_015513394.1:0-2606 GCF_001515645.1 Sinocyclocheilus grahami | reverse complement strand
GCATACTGAATAAATGACGTAAATAGACAATGCATACTTAAATGGAGTAATTAGGTGATGCATACTGCATAAATAGCGTAATTAGGCGATGCATAATGAATAAATGACGTAATTAGGCGATGCATTCTGAATACATGACGTAATTAAGCGACATATTTAAATGACGTAATTAGGCGATGCATTCTTAAACATGACAAGCGATGCATACTTAATAAATGACGTAATTAGGTGATGCATATTGAATAAATGACGTAATTAGGTGATGCATACTGAATAAATGACGTAAGTAAGTGATGCATAATTAATACATGGCATAAGTAGGAGATGCATACTTAATACATGATGGAAGTAGGCGATGCATACTTAGTGCATGACGTAATAAGGCTATACAAACTAAAATGACATAAATAAGCATTGCAAAGTTAATAAATATTGAAATGCTATTCGAAACCTGTTTTATTTCCATAAGTTGCATAATTTAATAATTAATGCATTTAGCAGACACTTTTATCCAAAGCGACTTACAGTGCATTCAGGCTATACATTTTTTTTACCAGTATGTGTGCTCCCCGGGAATTGAACCCATGACCTTTTGTGCTGCTAACGCAATGCACTACCACTGAGCCACAGGAACATTTCCAAATCTGTTTGACTTTCTTTGACAAGGTATTTTGAACTATAAAATGAAAGTCAGTGGGATACAAAACACCACTCAACCTCATTACTTTCATTTTCCAAAATATACTCTTTTGTGTTCCACAGAAGAAAGAAATTCACACTGGTTTGGAATGACATGATACAGTTTTCATTTTTGGGTGAACTATTCTTTTACAGGAGTAAAATTGTAGGGCAGGAATCAGTGGGGAAAAAAATTGTTAATATTAAGACCAAAAATGTGCATTAAGAAAGTAAACAGTTTGATTTTATGTTGACTTTATGTGAATTGTTATATACGTTAGTATGCAGCATATACATAACTTATAAATACATGAAGTATTACCTTTCATATTTAATGAGTAGGCCTATTTAAGTAATGCATAATTCAGTGACATAATTAAGCATTACATAATAAATTATGTGATTCAGCAATGCATACTCAATAAGAGATGAGTCATAATAAGCTGAACGTTGGCACTTAGAACTTGCTTTAAAAGCAGTTACACAATGTGACAGGAGAGATCAATGAACCACTGTAATAATCTCCCTACAGCAATCCATTCTTGAAAGCTTTTGGATATCTCTTTTATTTAGCACATCTAATTCAACTATCATCTCACCAGCTGAGGGATTCATGAACTACACTGGGTGTGTCAGTTTAGCGAGACCCCTATAATGTGCAGCACAGGTGGGCCTGCAGGAATGGACTGAGAAACCTTGCCCTAAGGTATAGTGAGATACCTCTACTGAAGCACATAGTTCATTTTGAGCATGGATATATGATCCTCTTTAATATCAATTAAGCCTTAAGCAGATTTGAATCTTTGGCACGTTTCTGTTCACCACATATTTCACATTACATGTTGGGGCACGAAACAACCGGGAACGCGTGCATTGACTGTCCAGGAGGGAGAATAAATGATTCTTAAACACGCATGTTTTACAAACTGCTGTCTATTTATGTATTCAAAACTACTGACAAGTTAAAGAATGAATGCCGGGATTTTGCATTTGTGCAGATCTTTAAGAGCAGCTTTGGATGGATGTAAGTTCACAAGTTCACTGTTTGATTGACAACACAGTAACAACACAAACTTTAAACCCGTCCTAAAATTGAATTGATCACAACAGCACTAAACTTGAGGCATCTGGGGTATACATTATGCGTTCAAAATCGTTGCAGTATTACTTAAGGCTCATTTCATGAAAAGTGTGACTTTTGTAGTAACAAATCTTGAGCATTTGTGTAAACAATGACCTTAAAAATAAAATTTTTTTTTAAAAAACCTTCCTTCCTGAGGATGCCTATGGATATTTTAGATTTGTTATGCATCAACCCTGTTACTCTGATTAAAAGATTTATAAAAAGTGCTGTCATAATAGCATCATTATACTTTCAGAATGTGAAGTCTTCAAGCACAAGTGTCTCCTTGATTTGTATCACATTATCTGTGAGGTTTGTCAAGGGATGATCTTAAACACTCAACCATGTTATCATGATTTCATACATTACACAACTGCTTATTCAAAACTGGATGTTTCAGGAAATATCAGCAATAAAATCTTTGTGATAAAAACCTTTAAGTGTTTTGACCTTGCACACTAATCTAGTAATGGCTTATAATATATTAACTCTAAAACGGTCAACCCTGTTACTTTTAAATGCACACCTCTATAGCCCAGCACATATGAATATTTTTACATTTAGCTTGAGATGATACAATGCAACTTAACACTTATAGAGATTCCTTATCTGACGGGATGTTTAAAATCTTAAAGTAGTTTACTTTAAAGCCATCTTTAAAAAAAAGACAATTACTCTTATTAAACCAAAGTAAAATGTGTTTACTCTACCAAAACACATTGATTCAATCGTCCACAGACGTTCAACTGAGGTCTCACCGGCCATCGAAGTCCGCGCTCACTCCGATCCAGCAGGTCCAAATCAA
>NW_015513393.1:4644-7275 GCF_001515645.1 Sinocyclocheilus grahami | reverse complement strand
AAACACTATATGATTCATCATCCGCTGGTCCAACATTAGCCACCCCGTCCATTCTATCTCAGATAACACATTCAAACAACCATTCAATTTATCTTACACCACTGTATGTTAAAGCCGAGCACTCAAATTAGATTAAATCTCTTTTTGTTTTGTTTGTTGTGCCTGCCATTCCCATCATTTTTCTGGTGAACTGAAATAGTTCAGTCTTTACGGTAAAAAAAAAAATGTGTAAGATCCAACAGGGAGAGGAGATGCAAAATTTAACATTAAAGAGTTCAAGTTTACCATTTGTAGCCTACATATTTATACACTCAAGCGATTTTAAACCATTCCAGCACAAGAAGAGGCGAAAGAGATTTCGATTTGCACACGCAGAGTGGCGCGTTTCAGACAGTGTGCAAGAACTGAATCCTCTTTCGAATCCCCTTGCATTTGAACAGACACATACACATAAAATTATGATAAATACCTAATTATTATGATAACCTGCTACTGTCATTAATGCTATTCAAACAATAAAACACAGCTTTGACAAAGATTAATCTATCTTTCATTCATACAGTGAACACTATGCAGTGTTATTTTACACTTAATTATGACATTTTTGTACCTGAATTCTACAAACCTTATTTTACTTGCAACTTCATTCTGATGTATTTATCTATGCTTGTAATTTGTGCATTTGTTTTTATTTTTTTACTGGCTGTTCACTTGTCTTTAATCATGTTTGAACCTTCTTACTTAGGCTAGTAGGTTTTTCCGTGGTATCAAAGAAGTTCTTAGACTTAAGTGATAAATAGAAAGCAAAGTTACATTGAAATATTTTTTCCCCTTGCTGATTCGAAAAACGATCTGATCTGTGACTCAAAAAAGTAATATGATCTGAACTGTGAGTTTTGTGATCCGTTGAACCACTCTTGTAAGCTGATCCAACCTATCAACTTAACACAGAAAAGAAAATGTTTAAAGGGAACATTTTGTGAAAAAGGGAATTTTCTAGCTTCTTTGATATAAAAGACTTTGATATACTCTGCTGATATGCATGTGAAAATATTCACAATTCACTCCCTCCCTAGTCTGCAAAGGCCATTTATGAAAACTAAGCAACAAAGATTAGTCATTTAGAATTTGTCACGTTATTGACATTAAAACCATGAACACATTTACATATTTCCCACGTCTCAAATCAGTGCCTATTCAGTAACTAGCTCTTTTCTGATGAGTGACAGTGTGAACTACATTGCCACACAGAGTTTATTAACAAGTCTTAAAGATACAGTTTATATACAATTTATTTAAAAGGATAGGTCACACAAAAATGCAAATTCTATAATTTTCTCACCCTCAAGCTGTTCCAAACCTGCATAAATTTCTTTCTTTTGCTGAACACTACATACGATATTTTGAAGTATGCTGATAACCAAACAGTTGCACTTGCAGGTTTCCAATTACTTCCATAGTATTTTTTCATACTATGGAAGTCAATGGGGACCAGCAACGGTCTGGTTATCCACATTTTAAAACATCGTCTTATGTTCCACAGAAGAAAGAAACTCATAGGTTTGGAACAACTGGAGGGTGAGTAAATGATGACAGATTTCATTTGACTATCCCTTTAATACTAAATATCAGAGAAGGTGCAACTTCATGTAAATCAAAATAACTTTTTAGCTTAATGGTGGACTTGTCTATAGGGGAAAATATTATATAATGCAAAGTAGGATTGTCATGATATCAGGTTTTCATTACATGTTATTGTGGCCAAAAGTATTCACGATAACATATGGCTATATACAGTATATATATAACATTTAAATAAATGATTCTATAAGTCAAATTTATATTTGACTTCTTTCCATTTTAATGACAGGTGGCAACTAGCTTTAAGGTGCAATACTGCCAACTTATGTTGGAGTGTCAACCAGATCAGTTATTGTCACTGGATTATTAACGATATTATCAAAAGTGTAGAATTAACATCATATAATTATTAGATTTTTAAATAATACCAGTCAATACTGGAATACGTCCCCATTGAAAACCAAAAGGGCAACTGATTCCAGACTGATTCACGCATGAATAACTATGCCAGTCATTTGTTTGTACATGTTTGATGATGTACTGAATGAGTGGTACTATGTGAGTGGTATTTGACTGCAGAAGCAGATCCAGCACCACCTGCTACACCCCCTACAAGCTGTCCTGTCTTACCCAGCAGCAGGGCCTTGTCTGTGGGCTATGTTCTCTCACGACTCCCTTAGTCACCCACACCCAACACCAATCATCTATGAAGTAACCCACCTACAGCAGCGTCAGCATGCGTTGGCTACAGATTATATTGAGAGTATGTGTGTGCGTGCTTTAAGCAGTGTCGTGTTTGGAAAGCATTCAGTTCCTGAATAATTTGGCTGATGAGTTGAACAGTGTGTATGTTCATCGGAGCACAGGGTTCTAGGATGATGCGTCACCCTACAACAAGATCATTGTTTTCTCTTATTGTATTGAATATCTTATCTAGCCCCCAGAGTTGTTTCTCTTCCAACTTTCTATCCAGTTTTTCCTCATGAAATGCATACTTCCTGGACGCGCACTCTCTGTTTTGTTCCAGTACTGTGTGCTGTTCTTGATGTG
>NW_015513393.1:2677-3234 GCF_001515645.1 Sinocyclocheilus grahami | reverse complement strand
ATGAATGTCCAGAGGCAATACTAACAGGATTAAACCGGATCATTCCAGGCCAACAGGGTGAGGTTACAGGTTACAGATTCAACGCACATGAAATCTACCTGACACGAGAAAAAAAAAAACAGGCTTTCCTCAGATTACCACAACAGGTTTCACTACAATGCTTGGCTCCGACAGAGAGCTAAACAGAAGCTTTTGTAGCTATTCTACAACAACTCAACACAAATACGTTATGGCATTGCTCAGACCACTGAATATCACAGCCAGCTAGGGAAGAGTTTTGTAGTAAACAGACTTGATCAGTGATGACAGGCCTTAGATGGGAATGCTAGCTACTAGTCTAATAAACACAAGGACATCAGATCCCTGACGCATTCAGTTTATTTAAGGTTTTTCATCAAATCTGAATAGGACTGAAATTATTCTGTTCCATTGCAGTTGTTTTATTGCAAGCCAAATAACATATAGCAGGAAAAAGAATGTGAATAATTTGATTCTTGCCAAGCAAAGCATCACAATGGACCTTAGTCGGAGAGACACCATATTTCTGTTATACAAAT
>NW_015513393.1:0-1183 GCF_001515645.1 Sinocyclocheilus grahami | reverse complement strand
AAGTGTTTACCAGCTGGAGTGAACTTTTCTGGAAAGTTTGCTTTGGCAAAACTTTGTTATAGGCCTGATTTTGTTTGAAATAACGTCACACCACATTCATTCTTTGATTTCACTTGACCACTGCATTGATTGGAATGGCACGTGTGTATTGAAGCTTCCTCACTTGAGTGACCCCTTATCTGATGTCCGTATTGGCAAGCCAAATCAATACAAATGAATCATTTATCAACATTAATTATGCGAACATCTAACAGCAGAGCAGACCAAAGCATAATCGATAATATACCAGGTGCTAATCATAGTAACCCAAGCATAGCAATCACAAGTTCCAATTATACACTCTTAAATCTGTTGGTGTCCCATGATAGCTCTGTTAATTGTGATGCGGTCTCAACAGGAACAGTCTCTCCAGACATGATGAATTAACTCCAATTCGACGTGTGTGCTGACATGCAGGCCAAATGATGGGGACAGCCCTGAGGGCATCATTTGTGCTGTGCCACTGCTGCTATACTGTACCACTGCAATCGATGGGTGACATGTGCCAATACCAGATGTTTCTGGGAAACATCCGCAAAGCCTAAAGGCCAAATGACACATAAATAAAACTGTCAGCACACGTGCTGGCAGTCATCAACTACTTCAAGCAAAAGTCTACAATTTTCTTGGATCACCACAATGATTGTGAGAATGTAACAGATGGTTTAGAAAGACAAATGCCAGTTTGCATGCGTGTTGTTGTCGATGAACAGACTTGATATGGTATGTTTTGGTACGCTTTTCATAGCATGCACCAACAAAGTCCCCAGTGCGTGGGAACACTGATGGGATCAGACCAAACAAAGAACCTGAGGAGGACATGGTGATAAGATGATGCAAAAAACTAGTGAACATTACATATCAGGATAAGGCACTAGCAGTGACATAAACATGTTCTTTTGGAGATCAAGAGGTGTAAAGTATATGTGTACAGTACAGGACACTGATCAAGATCACGGAGTCTTCTTTGGGAAAATCACTGTTTGTAAATATGATATCAAAGAGAATCGTAAGGAATTTAATGATACTAGCTCTCATTTTACTTTTGCAGAGCGGTCATTATTCAGAAATATACCGCAAAATGTGGAAAAAAAACTAAATCAGAATCAAGCATTCTAGAGATCCATACACTGTAAAAAAAAAA
>NW_015513392.1:0-263 GCF_001515645.1 Sinocyclocheilus grahami | reverse complement strand
AAACAATAAGTCATCAGCTTCAGGTTGTCTGATGTAAGACATTCCAGGCATGCCTGAAGCAAAATGGTCTGATTTGGTTTGTGAATCTGTTTGAATTATGTGTTCAGAAGATTCAGTGTGTGCAGGGAACTGAAGTAGTCACTCATAATGGAAAGAACACAGAGAACATACACATGAACATGTTTTTGCAGTGTTGAGCAATGTAGCCAATCAAAGATTTCTTAAACGCAACAGCTAATCAAAGGCGTTTTAAGTTAAAGTCC
>NW_015513391.1:6997-7280 GCF_001515645.1 Sinocyclocheilus grahami | reverse complement strand
CATATTTGACTCAAAGTTGGGTTGAAACAACCCAGCATTTTTTAGTGTTTGATCAGAAATACATAAAATAATCATTGGAAAATATCACTGCAATTTATAATTATTTTCTATTTTAATATATCTAAAAATTTTATTTATTGATCTGATGTCAAAACTGACTTTTCAGCAGCCGTTGCTCTAGTTTCCAGTGTCACACAATCCTTCAGAAATCATTCCAATATTCTGTTTTGGTTTTTATTCAAGAAAAAAAATCTTACTATTATTATCAGTCTTACATTTTTTT
>NW_015513391.1:1363-3138 GCF_001515645.1 Sinocyclocheilus grahami | reverse complement strand
GATTATGCAGCATCCTTAATCCTTCTTTCATCCTCCCTTTGTACTAATTTATAATCTTTTAGGTCTGAATTTGAAGGGGGTGGAAGGGGTCTCTGTGTTCTGGCCAATATTAACATCAAGAAGGCAATGTTTTATATATAAAAAGGAGCCCATGTTGGGAACACAACAAATCCTCAAAACTTCTAAAAATGTCAATATAGGCACAACGGAAAAATGTGCCTTTAACTACATTTTTGTGAAACTCCAAAGATGTACCTATACATAAAATTCACTGCAGTTTTCAGCTGAAATGAACACTAGTGCCAGTAAAACACCAACAACTTGTATTTCTTTTCACACAAATTGTGGTTACAGGACAGATTATCTATTGATTAATAAAGATTGTTTCCAAACAGTTCCTCAAAACACCTTTACCATAGTGCATGATTTCTAAACTAATACATATTCATGTTTGCATTACATAACCAGCTACATTTGTATGACTTTTCTAACATAGTAAACTCAGTAACTCACCTTGCACTTGCGATGCACAGCACTCAGGTATGAGTCCTCTGAAGCACAATTCACAACAATCCATAAAAGTCTTTTAGAAACAAGCTCAAATGGCACATTGTTTTTCAGAAAATGTCTTTTTATCTCATGTTAGCTTTAGTTAACACTACCAGTTAGGTTTAGTGTATAGTTTATTGTAGGTGGTATGTTATTTTCAAAAGTGATGCAGCATTAACCTTTTAGTGACACTCACCAGAAATTTCCCTCTGAAAGTGCCATGTACAACAACCAACATAATAAAAATGCACTGCAAAAACAAACTTATATAATCTACTATAGAATCTTTGTTTGGGTAGAGTTCATCCTATATATTTGAGTAAAGATAACCTAAATGTAACAGCTATGACACACTAAAAGAAATTAGGTAAAGTCTACCTATAAAGTCTACCTAGAATTTCTCAATACATTACACAACTAACTACCTATAAAAATTTAGCAATATTAACTCTATTGTTAGCAAGCAACAGTTCATCTACTAAATTATTAATAAAAACCATCCAATAGGAATAATCACACTTTATTTATTAAGGAAAGGTTTAATTTACTTAAAAATGGTCAGACACATGATATTGCATCAATTACTTTTTTATTGACCAAATAACAAACATTTCTTTTTTTAAAACATTTAAAACAAATGAGTGTGCGTACAATATAAGCCTCTTGCAATCAATTTCAAGTGAAATGCAACTTCATATCGCTCATGTTACATAAAACTTGCTTCCCATTCAAAAATAAATGTTTTCCCCAAGATATTCAATGAGGCAACAGACAACTGTATCCCTATTTTCCTCAATAAACTGGAACTATAAAGAGATGGATTTTAGTTGTTGGAAGTTTCGAATTTCCTAAAAGTTTCCTAAAAGTTCACATATTGAAATGTATCTGCAAACTGAAGAACACTCAAACACAATTCAAAATGAATTGGCACAAAACATATCAAACTCAAAACATAGAATTGATGTTTCTAAGATAAGCTAATTTGACCAACCACAAATTCTAACAGTCAGCCTGTCACCACGGCTGTGGTGTCAACAACATAACACAGAAGTGCGTCAATTACAAACTTTTTGTACATCTTATTAACATTTGCATTCATGATGATATCAGCATGTTATAAATACAACTTACATGTAGTTCGGCACATTAGCAGTCCCGCCTTTGACACAGAAGACGATAAATCCCGCGATTGCGTCCTGGACTTTGACGCATGCACACTTTGCGGT